>NC_029787.2:22712897-22725025 GCF_000816755.2 Arachis ipaensis
AAATCTTTAAAGATATGAAAAAAAAAGTATATATCTTCTTTTTATAAAGTTTAGGAACATTAATATAATAATTTTTTTTTAGACATGAAAACGTCTAATGCAATCTGTCAATTGTGTGAATTGAATTCGGTGGTTTGGTTGAGAAATTCAACTTTAATAGGATCAAATGGTATAAAAATTTTATGGAAAGGCGAGAAATGATTTGAGTACCCAACTCTCTGTACACTATGTTTAAGTATTAACACGTTATCATTCTCAGATTGACATGACCAAACTCACTCAAATAATACAAATCAAGTCTAGGAGATGATTTTGCTGTCCACGAATCTAATTTCTCCCAGCGATGCCATCATTTAACGAGAGGGGAGAACAAATTTCCTTGCACATTTTTGTATTCTACAAATTCTATCCCGAGTACCTAACCATTTACCTATTCCTACATTACTTGAGCGCATATATATATATATATATATTCAGAATTATCCTACAAACACTATGGTGTCACTTTATTCATGGCATGTTTCTTTAATCACTGGACTCTGATGAGGTTGAATCTGTTCCATTAGGATCCATGTTCTGGTCGGCATTTTCTCCGGCGTCAGTATCTGATTTGTGGCTTATATAATCTTCAACATCAACTTGTCCGTCTTCATCATCATTGTCATCAACGTCCTCATTTTCATCATCATCCACATTATGGTTGCTCCCCTCTACAAAGTTCTCAGATTTTCCACTAAATCCACCCTCATATCCATCATTATTATCATCAATTAGATATTCATACGCATCAACTGTTGACTGATAAATATCATTTTCATAGGCCAATTTTTCTGAGCTGCTAGCACTTCTAGCAGCAGCTTCCACTTCACTTCCATTCATCTTTTCATTGATAAAGATACCAGCTGTATACCCTGTGATATCATCTGGAGTGTCCTTCTCAACACCAGTGACACAGACCTTGACAGCCGGTTTCTGTCTACTTCGAACACTCCGACGAGCACGTACATTTTGTTCTGCATGCCTACATGATCTCCCTTTCCATCCAAGTAAATTTCCTATTCTCATGCTGCTAGAGGTCGTGCTTCTCTTTCTAGAATCATGTCTTGAACTAAGAACCCGTCCTTGTGATCTCCCACTCGCACAAGAATGGCTCCGGCCCTGTCGGGACCTTTGTCCTCTGCTGTAGCTTGCAAGGCCAGCACCAAGACCAACCATGTTTTCAACAGTATGCTTAACCTTATGCATGCTTTGTCCCTGCCGGGATCTTTGTCCCTGTTGGGACGTTTGTCCTCTTTCTTCAATTGCACTATCACGGCAAGATGATTTGGCAGAAGCATATTTTGTCGGAAGCTTCTGAAAGTGACAAGGACTGGCGTAAATTTTTCAACGAGAAAACATAATTTGATCAAAATTCTATTGATGGCATGCCAACCAACTCTAACTCAGAAACTCAAATATGGTTCCTATCGAATAAATATGTCTAAATTCATATAAAAGTTTACTATATTGAATCAGAAATACCCACCATAACAATTCCAATTCTTTTATCCTTTTCAGACTCCATCTTCTGCTGAAAGGTGTAAGAGGTGCATGCATCGAGTTCCATGAGTCTCAGAGCCACCGCAGCTGTTGTGCACGGCACCCATGGAAGTATCCTTTCAGCACCTACAAAATCATTAGTTGGAGGACATCCAGAAGAACTTCTCGAACCCAGCAGCTCAGAGGTAGTTTCATAGTTTGAATCCAAATACTCCCTCTTTATAGCGCTTTCTAATACAGTTAATATCTGAAAGTGTAACACATTATTAACTGGTAAATAACAAGCTTAGAACAAAAGAATACATCACAGATACTCAAGTAGCTTCAGGCTATTAAAAAAGGAGGACAAACTGATTTGGATTAAAAAAAAAAACCCAAATCTTAACACATTAGCAGAAATACTATACTTTGAGATGCTTAACTTACAAATAACTAGACATATACCCTTTTAGTTAGGTCAGAATAACTACACATATACAGATTACTATTTCAGAAGAAAGTGTTAACTTGTATACACCATAAAATTGCAATAGGGAAAATTTAAGAGATTATTGTCCACAATTTTACATTTAAGGCTATGTTATTTCCTCCGGGTACCAGTGTTCAAAACATGGCAAATCTATCAACCATAGTAATCACCTAGATTTCCTCCTGTAATCTTCGAAAAACATTTGGCAGCTACAAATTCAATTATTAACACTTAAACAGTCTTCAAAACCAACCATCAATTTAGCATTAGTTATACTTTTTGTAATGAGAAAGGAAGATCAAGGATTTATCATTGACAATATGATGACAACTATATGACAGGCCAGTATAAAAATGCTTAACAAGTAGCAAAACAAGTTGAAGTTCCAAAGCATGCTCTATCAAAGATATGTTGAAATATAACCTCCAGGAGGTCTTCAGTTGATGAGCAAGCATCCAGTTTTGTACACCATGATTTCCTATAACTGTTGGTCCAAATACCGTGAAAAGCTTCTTCGGGAACTGAAACCTACCACCATGGCTAAATATGATCAGTTGCAGACTTCCAGTGAACAAGAAACAGAAACAAACAATAAGGAAACACATTATCTAAATGCTAAAAATCATTGCCAAACAAAATAAAAGTAGGTCATCACCTCAACAATTGACAATAAGACCTTCAGCAATCTCATTCTCAAAGGAAGATAAGATGAAACATGAAAATAATCAGTGTCAATCTTTGCCTTGCCGTGAGCATTGAGAGTTCTATTGCAGGAAGGGCATTTGATTCTATCAAAGAAATAAACATCATGACATGAATCACACACAGTCAACAGTTTGCTACGCCTCCTCTTCCCAAACTTCAAGGCACATAATATTGACGAATTTAGGCATTCATTTAGCATCCATTTCTCAAAGTCCTGATATCTCAGAAGAGCATCCCTGTTTTCAGCTTCATTTCTTCCAAGCTGAACTGCAAAAGATGTCGAGACCTCTGAAGCATCTGAATTATCGATGCACACAGATGTAGGATGGTGAATATCACTACAATAATTGTTCGTATCCACTTCAAAAGCTTCTGTCTTGAGCCTCTTGACAGTGTCCCCATTCTCCATTCTTGCATCACCATTATGGACATTCCTTCTAATAGATTCCTTGAACGCCATCTCAATACTTTGCAACATCATATGCAAGTGTGACTCCCTGATCCCACGTACATCCAACGAACCCAATAGGGAATCAAATCCCTGTAAGTAAATGGAATACATAAAAGAACCCAACTAGTTCATGACATGGATACAAAAAAATGCACATGCAACAGAAAGAATTAGTTCATGACATCAATGAGAATTAAACTTGATATCTAAATGCTCAAGAAATGAAGACATCAAACAACTTCCAATAAACAACAAACTTCATAACACTGAGGTGATCATTTCCACAAGCAAAACATCAGTAACAGACATCTCTTGGATAAAATACATCAGGCTAGACAGGGTGTGACGACTTAAACAATGAAAAATGCCGCCATATGGCACACAATGCTCACATGGAAATCATATAATGGACATCAATCTCACAGAAGCAATACCTTTTCAGAATCAATCAATTTCCAACAACCATCATGCAACTCCACAAAAATCCTGCCACAACCAGGATCATTTGGAGAAGCAGATGCAATGAACTGCCAGTATCGGTTATGTCTGCGATCCAAGCCAAGAGGCAATGTCCTATACATGTAGGTTTGTTCTGCCAAGTAACCAATGTAAGATTTTATATTTGACCTTGATTTTTCAGGAGCAAATCCAAATTGTTGAAGAGAATAATTATCTTGGTTAGCAGAACTTTGATGGAGCTGGTGGCTAACTTCTAATGAGGAACTCTCAATATGATTTGGATTTTCCAGTAGTTCGTTGATCTGATTGCACCGGCCAAGAGGGGTTAATAAAGCCTCGTCATTCTTGTTATCAACAGAAAGGAATGGCTTCTGTTTGTCCTCAAGTGATGGAAATGCACTATTTGATTCACTCCTGTTGCTGAAATTAGATACAGGATGCATCTTAACAAAGTAGTCCTCTTTGATACGACGTTTACCCAGCTGTGCTTCTGCCCACATCTGCTTCTTTAAAGCATTTGCAGCTTCTAGACGATCCTGAAATATCTGCTCATCAGAAAACCATATATTTTTAAGGCAACCCACAACAATAGAAAATGATTTTAAAATGAGGAATACCTCAAGTGTAACACGAATTAAGTTCCCTTCAATTGCCACATTAACCAAAGCAACGAGAGCATTAAGACGCTCCTCAACACTGAGGTCAGAGTACTCTCCTTCCATCAACCCCTGTACCCACGACTCATCTGGAATGCTTTCATCAATATCCATACCTTCAAGATTAGGATTAGACACATCATTGCTGCAAACAGCAATATCACAAGAGGCACTAATCCCTTTGTGCATATCAATGCCTTCAGAAACAATTGACAGTATATCCTCATCCAGTTTCTCATGGTCATAGCAACCAAGTGTTTGAGAAACCTTACCAGTGTCCTTTCTAATTCTCATTACGGTTTCTGAATTAAATTCTACAGAACTGAAACCCCCATTTTTTATATTAGTTTCAGCTCCTAAATCATCAGTTTCAATATCTTCTGCTACATCACTTTCAGAATCATCTTCTCTTCCCCCCTCTTCTGCTTCACCAGCATCCATATATCCACTTTTGAATATCCTGATTCTTTCCCTGGCAGCTGAAAAAATTGCTTCAGCATCAGACAGATCCTTTCGATATGCAGGACGTACACAATACGTCAAAGGAGCTATCCTTTCAAATAGCTTTGTGTCTCTAGACAATGCAGCAGATATAGAAGCCTCTGGAGTTTTGCTTGTTGTAAGATCACGGAGCCCAGATTTCTAAAGAAAGAACATAGGAATGCCTGAATAATTCAGTTTCAAGAAGAAGACATCCAGGAAAACATAAAAAGAAAATAAAAAATAAAATAAATTGCACAAAACACCTGAATTTTCTCTGCAACTTCCAATATATTGAGGCCATTGCTCCCTTCAACAGAAAGGACGTGAAATGCAGCAAATTTAACAGTTCCAGGAGTCAAGCGATGTCTTGATCTACTTGGCTTAGATAATCCCTTCTCTTGCATGATAGCAACTGCATTTTTTACTGCAGCTCCACTGCGTAGATGAGAGATTATGTCTTTACAATCATGACCCTGCACTTGCAACCCGAAGAAAATAAAGAAAAATACCAGTTTTTAAGAAATGCTTAGAATGTTTTTTGTTCCTAATATGTAATTTTTGGGTTAAATTACTCTGACAGTCCTATAGTTTAACCAAATTTGAAACTAAATCCCTATAATTTAAAAGCTTTTAATTGGGTTCTTATACTGTTTTGAATTTTGTAATTAGGTCATTGCTGCGCAAAAAATGATAAGAGTTAGCAGAATATTCCTCTCCAAATTGAGGCCTTTTTCCAGTATAACACTTTTTAAAACCTTTTACCAAAACGTGACCCTTTTCAAACTAGTGCCCTCGTATTTTTTTGGCACACTGACTCAGAGACGGCCAATCCAAATCTGTATTCCATGTAGAAAGCACCAATCACGAAAGCGCCTCCTATGCAAAAACGCTAAGTGTTATGATATTTTTTAATATACTCATGATAAAAAAAATATTAGATAATTGATCAGAGTATTATTTTATAATAAAAAAAATTCTAAGATTATGTATTTCACCATTAGGTCTTTTAAAACCTTTTTGTTTTACATTTATTCATAACTTATTTATGGGAGTACTGTATTCCGTGATTAAATTTTTTTTACCCAAATATTTCGTTAAATTATATTTTAGATTAGCTGTGATTAATACTCATACCCATTGTAGCTTCATGTTGCATTTGATTCAATGACAAACAATTAGAAGCTTAGTTCACACGGTGTCAGTCAATCAATATTTTTTTAATTCCTTGTGGAACAAGTTTTAACTTTACGTATTAATGCTACAATGGGGAAGAAAAATGTGGACAATAAAAGGAAAGTTCCAATTAAAGATGAGCCGGCATGGATAAATATACATGATTAGACTTTAGTATAATAAGATTTTGACAATATGATGCTATGCACTGATGCTACACCTGCAGTACATAGCCGGTCCAAAGTTCGGATAAACGAGGAGGATTGTGTTAAGTTTTCGACAGCCAACATAAAAATTTAGTCGAATCTTCATGACATGGATTAAAGACATTATTGCGCTAAACCTAGGTCGTTGCCCGAAAGCAACGCGCTGTATGACCCACGTACAATGTCAAATGAGCAAGAGCTACTGCATCGGTGCTCGGATGTAATGTTAAATGAGCAAGAGTTCCCACGTTTTTGTGAACGGGCGAGGGTAAATAAGCTAGTTCACAAAGGAAAAAGTAAAGGTCAGAGCGACAGAAGGTTGAGATTTTGGACATGGAACATAGGCACTCTAACAGGAAAATTCATGAAGGTGATGGATACCATGACAAAGAGGAAGATTAACATCATGTGCCTATAAGAAACAAAATGGATCAGTGCAAAGACTAGGGACTTGGATACCTCCGGATTCAAACTTTGGTATACAGGAAAAATGAATAATAGGAATGAGGTAGATATTATCGTGGATAAGCAATGAAAGAAGGACATAGTGAATGTCAAGAGGGTGGGTGATCAGATCATCTCTATCAAACTTGTGGTGAATGGGAGTACTTTTTATATGATTAGCGCCTATGCACCGCAAGTGCGTTTGGACGAGCAACACAAGATAAGGTTTTGGGAGGATCTAGAAAGTTTGATCCAAGAAATACCTTCGAGAGATAAAATTTTTTTAGGAGATTTAAATGGTCATGTTGGAAGAGAAGTGACTGTGACTGGATATGGAAATATTCACGGAAGCCATGGTTTTGAGGTGGTCAATACGGAGAATAAAACTATTTTAGACTTTTCCTCAACCTTTGACCTTCTCATCACAAATACATGTTTTAAAAAGAGAGACGGACATCTTATAACTTATAGGAGGAGCATGACAAGCTCTCAATTCGACTTCTTTTTGTGGAGGAGAATTGACCGGAATTTTGCATTAATTGTAAAATTATTCTTGGAGAGAGTTTAACAACACAACATAGGATGCTCGTCATGAATTTTCGCGTTGAGCAAAAGTTGAAGAAAAGACGACCTACGAAGAATCCAAAGACGAGGTGGTGGCGGATGAAAGATGAGGAATAAAGAAGCTTCCTAAGACGGATAGGAAAAGAGGCAAAATGAGAAAAGGATAGAAGCGCAGAGATGTGGAGGGAGATGACAGAAGTTATTAGAAGAACAGTAAAAACAAGTTTTGGTGAATTTAGAGAGATAGGACCAAGAGACAAGGAATCCTGGTGGTGGAATACGAGTGTATAAGAAAAGATCAGGCAAAAAAGGTGTGCTTTAAATAGTTGACTTTGTGCCGTAATATAGATAATTGGAAAAAATATAAGGAGGCTAAGAAAAAGACAAAAGTGGTTGTAAGTGAAGTAAGAACAAGAGCGTATAAGGATCTCTACCAGTCTTTAGGCACGAAGGAACGGGAAAAATTTATAAATAGAAACGAGAGACTTGGTTCAGCTTAAATGCATAAAGAATAAAGATGGAGAGGTTTTGGCTCAAGATGAGAAGATCAATGAAAAGTGGAAGAGCTACTTTTATGAATTAGTTATTGAAGGACAGAAGACTCTTCCGAACCTTGGTCGGTTATGCATGAGGGAAGAAGATCAAAACTTCGACTGCTATCAAAGGATTCGAGACTTCGAGATAAAAGAGACTCTAAAGCGGATAAAAAATGACAGGGCAGTAGGACCGATAATATTTCGATTGAAATTTGGAAGAACCTTGTAGAGAAAGGCATTAGTTCGTTAACCACGCTTTTTAATGAGGTTTTAAGGTCAAAGAAGATATCAGATGACTAGAAAAAGAGCACATTGATACCTATCTACAAGAATAAGGAGGATATACAAAATTGCGCAAATTATAGAAGGAACAAACTCATGAGTTATACCATGAAATTATGAGAAAGGATGACAGAACGAAGGCTGAGACAAGAGACACAGGTAAAAGAGAACCAATTTGGGTTTTGTGCTAGGCAGATCCACCATCGAAGCTACATATCTATTAAGAATGATGATGAAAAAGTATCGTAATAATAAAAGAGATCTACATATGATGTTTATTGAATTAGAAAAAGCATACGATGGGGTATCAATAGAGGTCTTATAGAAGATTTTGGAAAGGAGGAGAATAAGAATCGCATATATTTGTGCAATTAAAGACATGTATAATGGGACTACAACCAGTGTGAAGAGTTAAGATAGTGTGACACACGCATTTCCTATTGGTATAGGATTACACAAGGAATAATTCTTAAGTTCATATCTTTTCACATTAATCCTGAAAGTACGCAGAGAGCATATCCAAAAACGTGTGCTATGGTGTATGCTTTTTGCCAATGATATCGTCCTTATGGGAGAGTGAAGAAAAAACCTAAATAAAAAATTAGATTTACGGAGAGAAGTTCTAGAAATATATGGTCTGCGCATAAGCCATACCAAGACGGAATATATGGAATGTAAGTTCAGCTACCGAAAGAAAAACTCTAATACAGAGGTAAAGATTGGAAAAAAACATCCTACAAAAAGTTAAAAATTTTAAGTATCTTAAGTACATCATACAGGATAATGAAAAGATTGAACATGATGTAGATTATAGAATCGAAGCAGGTTGGTCAAAATGACAGAGTGCGTCTGATTTTATATGTGACAAAAAAATGCATTTAAAACTTAAAGATAAATTCTATCACACTGCTATCAGACCGATTATGTTTTATGGTACAGAATGTTGGACGACCAAAAGGGAACAACAACATAAGTTAAGTGTAGCAGTGATGAAGATGTTAAAATGGATAGAATAAGGAACGAAGATATAAAATAGAGTTGGAGTAGCACCTATTATGGAAAAGATAATAGAATCGTGTCTCACGTGGTTTGAACATGTGACAAGAAGACTGACAGAACACCCAATCAGGATGGTGGATGAAATGAAAGATGGACAAAGAGTGAAAGGCAGAGGAAAACCTAGGAAGATCATCCATGAAGTGGTCAAACGAGATCTACATGTAAACGGTTTCTTTGTAGACATGATATATGATAGAACTCAATGACGTCGTTGTCGTTGTCGATGCTATGCACTGATGCAAGTACAGATCCATTTAGGTACAGATACTAAAGTTTGACATTTTTCGTAGTATATAGTATACATATATGTATGATTTAGTAGTTTGACAACATCTCTATCTCATCCAACTTTGTACTATCCTTCTCTTCTCTCAAGACATTTTTTTTTTTTTACTTTAATTTCTATTTAACCTTAGTTTTAAGGGGGATGAGTGGTCAATGTACTATTCTTGTGCGCATGCCTATCATCCCTCTTTGCATAATTGTGTGCAGAGGAATAATGGCAAAGAAGAAGGCAACTACTCAAGCTAGAAACTATGATTGTTGAACACAGCCAGCCAGTCAAAATAATTAATTAACAGAAAAATATAAATCACCTCATTGTTATCACAAGGATGCACCGATTCACTATGTCTCTGCAATTTTGGGCCAAATCCAGCTGACAAAGCAAACTGCCGCAAAATTTCAGGCCATGTTAATGGATTTAAATGCCGTTGCCAATTTCTTATATCAAAACCCCACACATATGCCTGAGAACAGTAAGTAAAATAAACCTTTTCCACGTTATTAAAACAAACCTTTTCATGTTAAGCAAGGAACAGAGAATGTAAACCTAAATTCTAAAGCTGTTGGAGGAAAAAAAAAATAAAAACTTACCCCTTCAGCTACTTGAGGATGCCCCCCACCATAATTGGCAACATTGTTTTGGTTACCTCCTAATCCAGTGGAGGGAGTTCTTGCAACATCTTCAATATCTTTCATAATAGATCTCAAAAGAGCAATATGAATCTCACCTAACAACCTTGGATCCTGCAATATTAAGAAGAGATAAACCAAATCCATTGCAAGAAATCACAAGCTTAACCAGGTAAGAAATAACTTACATAGTCATGGAAAGCTTGAATAAGTTCATCCAAGGTAAACGACCATATTCCAAGAACATCAGCAAAAGTATTCAAGAACCTCCAAACCTAAAAATGAAGTGATCAGAAAGTTTTAGCATATTTCTTATAAAGAATGCCAAACATACATACATACATATATGAAAAAGAAAATCTAACCATGAGAAGATTTCCTGTTTTCTCCTCAGAGTCTGACCAAGGTTGGATTGAAAATGGTTTTTTCAACTGCACAGACTCGGGTGGGAATGGTGTTTGCCCATCTGAAAACAAATTCCAACAATGGCTCCCTTGAAGATGAGCATTGAATTTTTCAACCATAAGACTCACAGGCTAAACCAAAATGAGAGTCATATTTTAAGCCAAAACAATCAATTAAAATTATGATTTCAAAGTGACGCTCATTTTTTATGTTTAAACACCTAATTGACCATAAAAATATTTAAATTCCTATCCCTCGTACAGTTATAAAGACAAGAAGAATTCGTACAAAAGTTAACCTTGAGGTTTTTGTCATCATCATTATTTCATAACCCCCCTTCTCCCAAAAAAAAGCAAAAATGCCACACACACACACAAAGTAGATACCAATTCATTTCAAAAACACAACACACACACACACACACACAAAGTAGACACCACTTCATTTCAGTCAAAATGAAATAGATGTTAACAGATGAGAAAAATTAAAAATACCACAAATCAACTTCAATTTCCAAACAGTGTAATCTTTAGGAAGCAGATAAACACAAGATGCATAATCCCATTGAATATGTCTTCACCTCTATATAACTCGAGATTTTGCATAGTTTCATAATCAAGAGCCAGTATCGAAGGAAGTCTCTTCTTCAATGTAGCTAGTTCCATGAGTTCCAGACGTTCATCTTCAATAAGTCCCATTGATTCTCTGGTCATTCTGCGGGCAAGAGCTCTCTCATAAGCAGCTTTGATCCTTGCTGCCTCTTTCTCCCTGCGTAGTTCTTCCTTCTGTTTCAGTTTCTCAGCCTATAAGAATAACTAAGATTAGCATCACTTATTTTCATTTAACAGATCAGAGTGAATTAGTAGAAAAATCTTACATACTCTTATTGATTCTTTCTGTAAAAGCTTCTCCCTACGCTCCAGATCACGCCTCTGTTCTCTTTGGTACCTCTCCTCCTCTCGCTGTCTTTCACGTAACAACCTTTCTTCTTCTTTCCGCCTTTCACGGTTATTCCTCTCCATCTCTTTCTTTATTTGCTCTTCCCTCTTAATGTATGGCATGACAGTATTAGCTATATCATAAAATAAATTTATATCAAAGGGAGAAAAGTTGAGAGTGACTCAAACCTTTCGCCTTAGAATATCCTGTTTTTCAATCTCTTTTCTAACTCTTTTCTCATGAGCTTCAAGTTCACGTCGTATTCTAGCTTCTTCATTCTGCAAGCAAAGATGAGTCAGCAAGCACTAAGCAACCATTCTATGGAAATAAACATGGTGTTGCAGGTCTATATACCATTCGCTTCCTCTGAAGCCTTGAAGGTTCCTCCTCATGGATAACCGTGTTGTCAGATGGCACTAGTGCAGTGTCGGTCAGAGTTATTGGGTGAACCCCACTATGAGTAACAACTGTTACATCAACAAATGTGTTCTTTCGTGGAATACCCTCAATCTGTCCAGAAGCAGAAGGCAAAACATGATTCTGCCTGACATGCTGAGACAAATGATTCAAAGCAGGCATCTGATCTTGAACTCCATATCCATATGGTGTAGATTCATTCCCACCAAGCAAAGATTTCTGGCTAGGTAGTAAAGTCCTGGAATGTGAAATGCCATCAGGAGAACTGTAATGGATAGTGGGGGCAACTCTGTCAAATGTCTCATTTCTAACAGTTAGCTGCTCTGGAATAAATTGATACTCGTGGAGAGTCCTTGGAATGCCCTGAAATCGAACATTTCATCCAAGAGATAAAACATAAAAGTGCATATAAGCAGCTTATTACCC
>NC_029787.2:22725406-22729223 GCF_000816755.2 Arachis ipaensis
TAAGTCAAGCATGTATACTTGGTGACTGTTATTTGTTAACTTGTTTGGAAACTACAAGTCAAGTGAATTTGGGTAAACTAGGATAAACTTAGGTAGGCTAAGGTACTATTATGACTTGTGAATTAACAAATTTAGTCAAAATTAGGTCGCTTATTAACCAAAATACAGTATCTTACAAAAAAGCACTTTTATTTAGAACTCGCTAAATTTATGATAACAGTTTTAACATATTTAAGCATTGATCTGTTACTTTTTTTTCTGGAATTTAAATTTAATTTAGGATTTATGATTTGTGTTTGCCTCAATATGATGTTGCAAGACAAGTTCTGAATTGTCTTTAAATTACTATGAATAAATATATTATAATTAGATATTATATTATATTTTCAATGTTATTCAAAAAAAAAACGTAAACCCTTATAAGTTTACAAGTCATGTTTAGACTTCTGACAAGTTTACCGACCTTGTTTATGACAAATGAAAAGAATAACAAAGGAAGGAACAGATATAAAGTATATGAATATTTTAAGGTTAAAATAGTAAAAACACTTTCCTCACACACATTTAAATCTGAGCATAAAGGAAATAAATAATGGAAAAAAGAAAAGAAATAAAACCTTGTTTCGTTGATCATAAATTTTTGCCTCGAAAGGGCTTCCAGAATGCCTATGCTGTCCCAGTGTCACTTCCTCTGGAATAATATAAGAAATTGGTGAGGGATCAAAGCTTTAGCGCTTAGAGGAGCATAAAGCCATCCCAAATGAAACAAGCGAAACTTCTCTCGTGCATAACTTTAAGAACAATATGATTGAATAACCCTTTCATAATCACTCCTTAAAATTTTTCAAATATCAGAAGTGTGATTATTGACCTTGAAAGCTGTCTTTTGAGTGTAAAAAATACTTACAACGAAAGAAAAAAATTTCAAAGTACCAACTTTCAAAATGGAGATACATGTTTAAAAGCCTATAAATAGATCTCATTCGCTTCACATATTAACTACCAAATATCCCACAATTTAAATGGATAATTACCTAATCAAATCTAGACAAAGACCGGGTTCATTTAAGAAAAACTCATACAAATTTAAATTACCCTAACGTGAGGCACATTTAATGTTAAAATGTATTTATGCTAGGATACTTGACTAAGGCATTCCCACAGGCATTGCTAATTTAAAAAGTTTAGACATACATAAGTTGGTTCTAGCATATTCTCATATGCTTAATTATTAGCACATTGCTATGTTTGTTCTACTAAATAAGCAATGAAAATTATCCCATGCAAATGCACAAAAGCATTTGTATAAGAGCTGTACTTATTAGATACACATTTATAAGACACAAAAGTAACTAATCCATTGAGGCCATATGCACTCCATATTATTGGAACTTGGACATGCTAAATCTCTAATATTGTTGGAACTTGGAAACACTGCTACTTATTAAAGATTTTTTTCTCTTTATAAAAGAAGAATTTCATTAAGACAGAGAGAAAAAATAATACAAGATAGAGAATAAGAGGTCCTCTATACATGAGCAGAAAAAACAATAAAAGAGTAATCTATGAAGCATAGGATAGCTTTCCAATCTCTCTAGATTCACTCTAGAACATCTATTGATCTAATCATCTAGCACTACAGTAGAAATGCCATTATTATAAGTCTTCTACTCCCCATCTCTCAATTGTATTCATACCCATCTATGCCAAAAGCATGGATTACAGATCATTTTTCTCATTAAAATAAAATGGCATCACCTTTCCGTTCCCACCCCTTTGCTATGTTTGTCCTACAGATGTTAATTGCAACAGCCACTTTAGTAGTATTGCTAATGATTTTAGGTTGAAAAAACAAGTTTACCTATTGGGGCACCAAATGCCCCTGGGGGCAAGGAATCAAATTCCATTCCCAGAATTGGTCCATCCTCTCTTAATGGCTGACCCAACTGTCTCTCCACAAATGTAATTGCTCGCAGCACCTCGATGGCCTGATGTGGTTCATAGTAACTATTGTTCTCCATTGTTGGCAATCCAGCTCCTCTTCCAGTAAAGGAAATCGAAGGATTTGGAACAACTCGCCTCGGATCCGAATATCCAAATGGCTTCAACCCAGAAGCTAAACCACAATCATGCATGGCATCAGCCACTGCCATTTGCTCAAGACCCTCTCCTTCGGGCACTGAATCCGGTGCCACAGGCGGGTGATCATTTCGGGGCTTCTTCGCTGTTGGTGCTGATTTCCTATCCTTCAGCCTCCGGTGACAAAACCACATTTGCAGTTGACGATCAGACAGACCCAGCTTCGCAGATAACTCAGCTCGCACTGCTTCTGAAGGGTAAGCCTCCCCTGAACCAAAGAAATGCACAATCATCACAGCCCAAAGTTTCACATTTCAACACAAAATTCACTTCACAATCCACCAAAACTATGGGAAAAACCAAAACGCAAAAGGGGTACAACAAAATTATTCAAAAATGGCTAAAAGCTTCCCTTACCAACATAAGTTTTCTCCAGAACTTCCAACTGAAAAGCAGTCTTCATTCTGCGCTTGATCTTGTTCTCAACCTCCGCTGGCTTCTCCTTCCTCTTCTCTTCTTCTGAACCACCACCCTCCATACCCAAAGATCAAAGTTCCACTTGCACGAATACCCAGACCCAGAAACAAAGAACCACAGAAAGCCCCCAAAATAAAAAAGAACCAAAACAAAATCGACACTCAGAATCACACAAGAAACCAAAAACACAGATGAAAATCAAGAAGGGAAAGAAACCCAGATTTTTTTTCATCCAAGAATCTGAGCCAAAAGGAGTGGTTGGGAACACGAATTCAGAGTTTCTCTCTCTAGCATTCAGCTACTCTCTCTAGCATTCAGCTACTCTCTCTCTCTCTACGGGAATCGTTGAAGTTCACTCTTCTGAGAAGGTGCGTGATTGTGATGCGTGGTTAGATTTTGGGAATAACGAAAGAACGATAATAATAATTAATGCAAATAGTTGAATATTCAAGACTAAACCAATTATGGTGGGAAATGAAGCAGCATTAGAAGAAGAAAATTTGCTAAACTATACAACTCATACGAAAAATTGAGAAGTTGATTTTGTTTAAAATATGATGATCTCTGATTAAAAAAGAAGAAACCACGAGCAGTAATGCTGCCCCAGTCCCCAATCACAGCCATGAAATTGTTTTTTTGTTGTTCGTTTTTTCGAAATTTTATAAGCTTTTGTATATACCGTAATGTGTTCGATAAAATGCTCCACAGAGAGTAAAGAGAAATGAAATTCTAGAAAAAAGTAAATTCAGATTTAATGCGTGTTGAGAGAGCGAGAGGAATTGTTGTGGATATATGACTTGACTGACTTCTTTTTCTTTTCCGAGTATGATCGTGGTTTTCGTGTGTTTCTCTCTCTAAATCTTTTGAGGGTTTCTCTCTCTAACTTTTTTCTTGTGTTTTTCTTTTGGGGTTGGAATGGGGTGCTCCAATTCCAAATCCTTAGATCTTAACCATTTCGTTCGTTTCAAACTTTCAACGGTTTGTGGCTTTGTGCGACTGGAGTTTCGTTTTATCGTTTTGCATTGAACAAAAGAGATAGGGCCATAGCCCATAGGGGTGTGGTTTCGTACTCAGTTTTCACCTCTACCATGAACACTACCCCTTTCCGCGCGTGTATTATACGCTCATTTGTTACCGTGGTAAAAACTAAAAAGTGTCCAGAAAAACTGAGTATTAATTAATAAATTTTTCAAATAAAATTTAATTGGATTTTAAAAAATAACTTAGAATTTTAAAGTTGTATTTGGTTTAAACAAAGCTT
>NC_029787.2:22729792-22730331 GCF_000816755.2 Arachis ipaensis
TCAATTTAATTTTTATCCTTCCAAAAAAAAATTTATTTTAGTATTTAATTTTGTTTTAATTTATTTTAAGAAAAATATTTTTTTTTATTTAAAAAATTTTCCTAAGCTTGTGGCATACATGCATTTTATATATTTTAAAAATCCAATACTCAATTTCAATTCCATAAACAAATACATCCTAAATATTTACTTATTTACATTACCCTCATTCTTTTTTCCCACTCTTCACCATATTTTTTTATTTAAAACTTTGCAAATTAAAGGTGCTAAAATAACATAACAACCATAAGACTAATTTACTAATAATGTTCCAAAAACTTATAATTAGTGAGCTTATGGTGTCAATGATCCATATTTTAATAGGAGAAGTGTTAGAGACCAACAAGTTTTGTGATTTGTAGCTATTAATTAGTTATTATTAAAGTTTTTAATAGTGTAAAATTTTATTAATAGTGTAAAATTACTCACTTTTTTTTACTGATTAAATATTGATCAAATTTTAATAAAAGTGCCGACTCTAAACTTTTTCTTTTAAAAAT
>NC_029787.2:22730548-22735442 GCF_000816755.2 Arachis ipaensis
TTATTTATATAAAATATATATTAAAAATAAGATAAATAATACAAATATTTATACATAAACATTATGACTGATTTTTCTCTTGGGTGTAACATTTTTGCTCAAATCTAACATGACGACTATTCACGCGAGAGAGGGAAGCCAATCCCATGTCTTTGGGTAGGAAATGCAACAAATAAAAGACTGCACACAAATCCAATTCCCATGGGCAATGATGCTAGAATATCCTTCACTTCTTCCGAAGGGTTTGGAAAAAAACAACCCACAATGTTTTTATCAAACAGTGCAACCGCCACAAAAACCAAAATGGAAGAGAATGCATGGAAGAAATCAATGAACCTAAGTCTATACTTATATGCCTCTTCAACTGGGAGCTTGATAGACTCTCCATCCATAACCCATAACCCGTTTAGCGACGCCACGCCGTATCGAACCTTTCCCCTTTCGTCCCGGAAACTATCCGTGAAGGACAACAGAAAACATGAAATGCTGCAACAGGTTAAGAGACCTATGGTCATGAATTTGCTAGTTACGGTGTGGCATTCGCCTTGGTGTGTGAAAGCTGGTGCTAGCATTTGGAATATGAGCACGGTTCCTGTTGGAAGAAGATTTGCAAGATATGCTGATCCTTTGAGTGCTCTTCTCATGGTCTTTATTGTTGCTGTTTTTGATGGTTTTTGAGGTTGTGTTGGTGCATTTTCTAGTAAGGGTTGAGTATCTACACCAATATCCATGAATCTAGAAATGTATATTCAGAACAAAGCTTTGAATATGAGCTTCCGACTTTAGAATTTAGGGTTTAGGATGAGTTTTTCTCGAACTTTTTGATGTTTTTTCGAAATTTGTATGCACTTGTTTTGTTTTTTTGAATTGATATATATTTCATCTTTATATATAAAAAGCGAAAACAAAATGTGCGTATGTTGCAAACAGAAAAAAATTGAGTTCAATATTGTTTTTGGGAGTTGAGGATAATATTGTATATATTTCTTTTTACAAGCCATCTTTGGTATTAGAAGCTCGTTACCTCAACCAATTCGTTTGAACCGCATCAATTCTTTAATAACGATTATGGAAGTGAAAGTTATAAAGCTATTTATGGTAAAAAAAATATGTTACATGCTCTGTGTAAATGAAAGAAAAAGGTTACATGTGGTAAACAAAAAATTAATATATTTGTACTTTTATTAAGATACATTAAAAGTTATTTATTATTTATTTTATGTTAGGCAAGCTAAATTAGATTTAAAAAATGTTTAGAATGACATACTATTTCTAGTTGTCATTTTTTTTCACATTATTAATGTAATTTCTACCTACAACTTTGAAGTATATATACCATATGAATCATCTTCAAGTGTTTTTCTTTCTTGGTAGAGGTGGAAACAGGACATATCAAGCTTTATTTTTAACGGATAAGACTTGACCTACACTCTTGTTTGTTATAGGCTATTTTATAAAGTATTAAGATTAACTTATTGTTAAGTCTCGTAAAAAATGCACTACATTAGTCCTTCTTCCAATTTCCGTCACCGGAGCATTGACGCCGTCAGTTACGTGGCCAGTTCTTGCCATGCTGGACAGAATGAGACGAGGTCGTTTCTAATTTGGCGCTAAACACCCCTTTGAACGACGTCATTTGTATGTGATGAGAAATAAAACACTAGGCACCACTTTTTTGTTTCTACTTTTCGTCTTCTACTTCTCCATCAGTGCAGAGAAAAAAAGGTTTCTCTTCCATGAGTGACCCAAAGTAGCAACAGGTGGCTGCAATAGGATTTCTCGAGACCATTGGAACACGACGTTCGCTGTGCAGTTGTCGGAAGAGTATGTTTGCCACTACAGGGATCTTCTGTGTCGTCACTGAGGTTAGTGAGGATGAATCTTTTTTTTCAAATTTAATGGAATGATGTGATATGTGTTGATCATGGTTAAGTGTTTTGTATATTGTTAGTTCACAAGTTTTAAAGCTGATTTTGTGTTAGGGTTTTGTTTTGATGTTTTGTGGGACTGTGTTTAGGGATTTCTTTTTATGCTCTGTTCCAATAGTGGAAGAATCAGCACCCATCGAAGACAATAAGCCCCACTGCCTTGGCTGATAACACTTCACCACCCAACATCACAGAACCAACAAATCCTGATGAAGCTGTCTACGACAAAGAGAGACCAGGAGTTACAGTAAGATATCACTTCAATTCATCTCTACTATTGGAAAAAAAGAAGGTTAATTGTGGTTGTAGTGTGATGGTTTCGATTTCAAATTGTTGAGATTTTCAGTGGCCAAAGCAATTGAATGCCCCACTTGAGGTTGTTGATCCTTAAATTGCTGATATAATTGAGCTCGAAAAAGCTAGGCAATGAAAGGTAATTTATTTACATATATGTTGTTAGTCATGAGACTCTTCATTTATGCAGCTACAATTGTTGCGTGCAATGTGATTGCAGAGACCATGGAACAACAAACTTATTTCTGTTTTAATCGTGGTTCTGTTCAAAATTACCGCACCTAGAGAGAACATTACATAAGGATTGGAACTCATTTTTTTCTTTTTTCAGTAGCTTGTACTTATTAGAATGACTTATCTAAATATCACTTTTCTGGGGGTGAAGGGGCTTGAATTGATACCATCAGAGAATTTCACTTCAGTCTCTGTAATGCAAGCTGTTGGCTCAGTCATGACTAACAAGTACAACGAAGGATATCCTGGTGCAAGATATTATGGTGGAAATGAGTATGTCACTCACTTTTCTTCTTTGTGTTTGTTCACCTCTCGATAATTCAACACAATAATATATAGTGGCTAGCATTTTGGATTTTATTATTGGACTCCTGCTTCTAGTCCAATTAAAAAATTGTTGCCTTTCTTCCGCAAGGTACATTGATATGGCAGTAAGACTATGTCAGAAGCGTGCCCTCGAGACATTTAGGTTGGATCCAACTAAATGGGGAGGTAACTGCACAATAACTATATTGGTATACCCTTTTATTTGGCTTTGTTGATTGCACATTATTTCATCTTGTTGGTCATTGGCATGTTGTTCTAATTGTTCTAAGCTTGCAGGTGGACATGATCTATTCTTTGTGATTACATTTTTTTTTATTTTTTTCCTCTTTCTTCTACCACTTGAGGCACACGAGTTTTTGTTCAGAATTCAGAAGTAACATTTAGGTTGAATTCTCTTGTAGACTTTTTGCTGGTTAAATTTCAAAATGAATGCTCATAAGCTTTTTTGATATTCAGTAGATTATTTTAAAATATTTAGGTGTCAATTTTTCTCATATGTTATTACCCATAAACTGCAGTGAACGTTCAGCCTCTATCTGGGTCTCCTTCAAATTTTCAAGTTTATACTGCATTGCTAAAACCTCATGACAGAATCATGGCACTTGATCTTCCTCATGGTGGACATCTTTCTCATGAATACCAGGTATTTTCAATTTCCATCATCCACCATTTCCTGTGATAATGAAATCTATCAAGTTCATGGGTTATTGGTAATTTCTTTTGGTAATTTCTTCAAGGATTAGATAGAAATCACTTTGTAGTTATTCATAAAAATTTAATGCTTTTATTACATATCTATTTATGTATAATTCTTATTAGTTGAGACTTTGTTGGGGTTAGCCTCTGTTGTGGACCACCGGAGAATAGGACGGCAGCCACACCCACACTACTTTGGAACACTCGATGCTCTACTGGTTCCTCTGGAGATTCTTTTGTTTGACCGCAGGGAACTCTGGCTCCCACTTGCACTCATGATCCTAAACCCAAAAAGCTGCACAGTAAGGAAGAAGACGAAGAACCAGGAAAAGTGGGTAGAAGAAGAAGAGGAAGAAATTAGGGCAGAAATCTTAGTTATAAAAGGGGACAAGGAATAAATTGGAGCTAATCAAATTTATTGCTATGTCATCTAACCGTTGCTGGGTCCAACATAGCAAGAACTGGCCACGTCACTGACGGTATAAGTGCTCCGGTGACGAAAATTAGAAGAAGGACTAACATGGTGCATTTTTCCGAATCTGGAGGACTAATTTAGTGCAATTGGGATCTCGATTATCCAAAGACCAAAGTGGAGCTTTTATATATATATATATATCCCAAGCCGATTATCCAAATATTATAAAAAAAAAAAACACATTTATTTTGTAATATATAAATGGTTGAGAATTGATCTTAATTTTCTTAAGAATAAATTAAAAATATGTTTCATCATTATACATATTCTTGGAATACGTTCTTAATTTCTAAAATACTATTTGCTAATTGCTATAGTCTTTAATAGTGAATTTTAATTCATATATTTTTTATAATTAAAATTAATAATTAAAATTACTGAAATATTGATAATTATTTTAAAATACTTAAAATTCTTCTTAAAAAAAAAAAAACCTGCATGTGCAAGCATTTCCTCTTTATGATGCTTTTGGTGAGTAAGCACCAGCTCCTGCATGCTACATTATTCAATTCTTTCCAGTTGTTGAAGTTTTATTATTTACACTTTGCACTAATGTGTTTATTATGACTTGAGTGTCTTCTTTTTTAAGAGTTAAATGTCTCTAATATTACCATTTATTATTCTAAAAAAAGATACTGTATACTTATGAAGTACGGATATTTTGTTGAGTTATTATATTTATGTGTCGGATACATTTTGGACACGACACTTATTGACATTCGTTCGATACACGTGTTTGTCGTATTCAATTATATTTTAATAAAAAATAAAAAAAATTTCAGACACACTTAAACACACCTAAATGCTATCACATATATCAGCGTGTCTAGCCTTATTCTTAACATGTATTCTCAAAATGAGTTTAAAAATAATATATATTATTATTTATTAAATAAAAAATATTTTAAATATTTTTATATAATTAAAAAAAGATATTAAA
>NC_029787.2:22736210-22744083 GCF_000816755.2 Arachis ipaensis
TATTATGTTGTGTCCTGTGTCTGTATTAGTGTTCGTACATTATAGCTGAATACTATTATTTATTGTATTTTTCTAATTTTTAAACTGATAAATCAACTTAAATATTTTAATTTTTTAAGTCAAATATTTTAATTATTTCTTTTAAATATAAATCTTTTGAAGTGAAATCCAATGTTGGACAATAAAATGGAGAATTATATATTTCACCACTAGATTGATAAAATAAAAATGAATTTTACTTTTAACTTTTTTTTTTACCAAAAGATAAAAGTTCTTTGAAATCCTCAATTTTAAAGAATCATTTTTCCTAATTTTTAACGTTATTAAAAATTTAAAAGGCTAAAAATCAAAACCTATAAAAATATGCAAACAAATAACAAAAAATACAGTGAGAGTACGTACTCTTTAAAAAATGCTCTGCTGAGATTTTTTGTGCTTTGGTAGGATTCTGTGATTATGCTAGAATTTGTTGTGATTCTTAAATTTTTCTTCAATCAGTAAGTCATAAGCACAAATCATTGTGAGGATCTTTCCTTTGACTCTTCTATCTTCTTCTACACAAATTCTACATGGCAGCAAGGGAGGTACGTGGAACGCAAAATCCTAATTCTCCAGGAGAAGAAGTGGAAGAGATTGTGAACCTTGAAGTGGAAGATGTGAGGGAAGGGATTGAAACTTGTGCAAAAAGTTTGATAGGGAGATTAATGGCGGATAAGGGATTTAGTAGTGGTACAATGGAGGGTGCTTTTACTGCAATTTGGAATTATCCAGAGGGATTCCGAGTTAAATCATACGGAGAGAATATTTTTCAATTTTTCTTTAATAAAAAAGCTGATGTTATCCGGGTGGAAAGGGGTCTCCATGGTTGTTCCAATTTATGATACATTTAAAACGGTGGAGTCCTAATATAAAGGTGGAAGAAGAGGACTATACAAGAATTTCAGTATGGATTCAAATGTGGGGAATGCCAGAATTTTGCAAAACCAGAACAGCAGCAATGAGGATAGGGTAGAGATTGGGGGAGGTGGTGGAGGTGGATTCCTTCTTGATGAGAGGGAAGGAGGATAGGACTATGAAAGTGAGAGTCAACTTAGATGTAACCAGAACTCTTCGACAGTCAATTAAGGTATCAAGTCCTGACAAAATTATGTTTAAAATCATGCTGAAGTACGAGAAAATTGGGATTTACTATGGCTTCTGTGGACACATTGGACATGAAACTAAAAACTGTGCTAATTATTTGGAGATCTCAGAAATAAACCAGGAAGTGGAAGAAAGATGGAATAAGGAGTTAAAGGCAGATCAACTTGGCTGGAGAATTGATGAAACTAAGGAGAATGCCTACCCTAATCATAGAAGAAAGGAAGTCAGGTCAATTCACCCAGATAGTAAGCCTACACCAGTGAGCCTATTGAAGAGTTTTTCTCAACTATCACTATCTAACCCAAAATATACTCCTTTCTCTCACAATAACATAGCCCTAAAAGAACACACAAATCCACCACCTATACACAATTTCTATAACACCACAAAGCAGAATCATAACATGGAAAACCTACCACTACTATCTGGTACTGAAGCTAACCAGAGCCTAGGAGGAATTGAGGGAAAGCTGAATATAGGAGGAATAGGAGGCTTTCAATTGGGAACCAATGATGAAAGTTCAAAAAGGTGCAAGAAGAAACAAAAAATCAAACAGCTAGCAAGAAGAACGGAGGTGAGGGATTCTATTAAACCAATCATTGGAGTAAAAAGGAGCTCTGAGCAAAGAGAAAAGGAGACAGACCATGAAAGAACTGGTTATGCAATTGAGGTTTCTAAAGGGCTACAGGGTGCCATCCCAAAAGCGGCACCCCAAGGGCCATGAAGATGCTCATGTGAAATTATCGGAGTTTGGGAAAACTCCTGACAGTTCACAACATCAAAGGGATTAAGAATTTCCATTCTCCAGAGGTGTTGTTTTTGTGTGAAACTAAACAACAACCCTCTTATGTTGAAAGGCAGTTGAGAAATTGTGGTTATCAGGAAATCTTCACTGTGAATCCTAATGGAACGGCTGGTGGACTAGCGCTTGCATGGAAAGAGGGTGTAAAGGTGGAAGTGGTAAAAGCTGAGGAGTTTTTCATCCTTTTTTTCATAAAGGATCAAGAAAGATAGCTGATTTGGGAAGTCTTTGCAGTACATTTACACAGCTCTAATCACATTCACAATAACCAATATGAGGTGCTGCTAAATCTTATGGAGAATAGGGGAGAACGATACTTAATAATTGGTGATTTCAATGCAATTTTGTCTAATCAAGAAAAATAGGGAGGAAGGGAGAAATCAGCTCAATCAATCCAATCTTTCCAAGACTTTATCAATAGAAGACAATTGATAGATATGAATTTTAATGGTGATAAGTTTACCTGGTGGAACCGAAGTTACCAAGATAGTGCTATTCGAGAAAGACTAGACCGAGGACTCATATCTCCTAAACTAAGAGAGGAGTATCCTTGGGCCAATGTTGCTCACTTAGAAGACACAGGATCAAACCACAGACCGCTCTTGATGTGCACTAACCAAACAACACATAAGGGCAAGAGGAACTTCAGATTTCAAGAGAGATGGTGTGGAATGGCAGAGGTTGATAAAATTGTATCTGAGGCATGGCTGACTTCTTTTCCAGGTTCATCAATGTACCAACTGTTTCAGAAATTAAAGAAGTACAGACATGAACTGGTTAAATGGCAATCAACTGAAACAAGTAACTCTAAAAAGAAGATAGACGAGCTGAAAGCGCTATTATCAGTGGCCAAGGCAGACCCAACAACAGCAGACAAAAAATAGATTCTATTATTAGAAGATGAACTAGCTGCCGCCCACATTAGTGAGGAACGCTACTGGAAAGAAAAATCAAGAGTGAGCTGGCTAAAATGGGGAGATCAAAATACCAAGTTTTTTCATGCAAAAAACCAGTCCAAAAACAGAAGAAACAAGATATGGAAATTAGAGGATGAAGAGGAGAATTGGTGCACCACACCCGAGGCAATTGGCGACAGGGCACAGAGGTTTTTTGTTGATCTATTTGAAAGCAATAATCCAGAAGATCCCTCTCAATTTTTCACCGAACTTAGAGTCAAAGTTTCTTCTGAAATGAATAAGAGTCTAACTAAACCAGTCTCAGATGATGAAATTAAAAGGGCTGCATTTTCCATTAATGCAAAAGCCGCCCCAGGAGACGACGGATTCACCGCAAAATTTTATCAATTCTATTGGGGCAGGATTAGAGGGGACGTATGCAAGGCTGTGAGAAGTTTTTTTAGTGGCAGCAATATTCTAAAGGGATTTAACCACACCCAAATTTGTTTGATACCTAAAGTGACTCAAGCTACTTCTATGAATCAAATTCGACCAATCAGTCTCAGCACAGTCTTCTACAAAATTATCTTGAAAGTTCTAGTTCATCGACTTCAACCTTTATGAGTATGTTAATAAGCGACAATCAGAGTGCTTTTATTCGGGGAAGACTCATTAGCAACAACATTCTTGTGGCTCATGAATGCATGCATTTTCTAAAGAATAAAACCCATGGGGAAAATGACATGGCGATAAAGGTTGATATGAGTAAGGCATATGATAGGGTGGAATGGAGTTTTGTGTGGTTTATTATGAAGAAGTTGGGTTTTTGCTCAAAGTGGATTGAATGGATGAAGGCTTGTGTCTCTACTATATTCTATTCTGTTATTATGGATGGTACACCAACTGGTTTTTTTAAACCAAGTAGGGGTCTCAGACAAGGAGACCCCCTCTCACCATATCTATTTCTTTTCTGCGCAGAGGGTCTATCCTATCTGCTCCACAAAGGAGAACAGAATAACCTCTTTCAAGGACTGTGATTAAACAATAGATGTCTGACTATTCATCATCTCCTATTTGCCGACGATTCACTCTTATTTTGTAAAGCTACCCAATACAACTGCTCTAAACTATCCCAAATTCTCCAACTATATGGCAGACTAAGTGGACAACAAATTAATTTCTCCAAGTCTTCTGTGCTTTTCAGCAAAAACACCCCTTTACCCATCAGAACTAAACTAGCGGCATCTTTGGAAGTCCCAAATATTGAGACGCAGGATAAATATTTGGGGCTACCCTCCATAGTACACAGATCCAAAAAAAAACATTTGCTTTTATAAAAGAGAAGGTGGCGAAGAAGCTCTCGCATTGGAAGAAATCATTTCTATCTGCTAGTGGAAGGGAGGTGTTGATCAAAGCAGTGGGTTCATCTATACCAATTTATACTCTGGGCTGTTTCAAACTCCTAGATACCCTCTTGGATGAACTGCACCGAATGATGATGCAATTTTGGTGGGGACAGAAATAGAATGAAAAGAAGATGCAATGGATCAGTTGGGACACTATGACCAGAGAAAAGAATTTCGGGGGTATGGAGTTTAAGGACCTAAAGGCATTCAATCTAGCCATGTTAGCTAAACAAGGATGGAGGCTGATGACTAAACCACATTCTCTTTTCTACAAAATCTTCAAGAATAAGTACTTCAGATACAGATCCTATCTAGAAGCCAATCCAGGAAATCGACCATCCTGGCTTGGCAGAGTCTTTTGGAAGGAAGGAAAATTTTGGAGAAAGGAGTTAAGTGCAAAGTTTCAATTCAGGGATCTGTCAGAATCAGAGAAGACCCATGGTTTGGGGACCAAACACCATTTCACATTGCAGTTAATGTATGCAGAGATGAATCGCTTACCTGGGTTAGACAGCTAATCATACCCGAGGGAGAATGGAATCAACAACTCCTTATGGAAGCCTTCCCACTAGACACAGCTCAGCAAATTCAACAAATTTCTATCACAGAAGAGGAAGACTCGATTATATGATGCAATAACAACTCAGGAGAGTACTCGTTTAAATCTGGGTATAGTATAGCATACCAATTCTTTTACCCTCCAGTGAATTCACTCCATCCCCAGTATACAGACTCAAAAATGTAGAAGACCTTATGGAAAATGAGAGTAACACCAAAGGTCAAATTATTTGCTTGGAGATTAGCCCATGAAGGCATTGCAGTTAAAGCAAAATTGAACGAGAAATTACCACATGTTAGCAGCCTTTGTCCCCGCTGTCAATCGGTGCTGAAGATACCGATGCATACCATTGTCTTCTGCCCAGAAGTTCTTCAAATTTGGAACAGCTCCCCAGTAGCTAGCACTATTCCTCGCGACCCTAACCTAAAAGCTTGGGATTGGTGGAGTCAATTCATGGAAGTTGAGAAATCCAAACCCAATTTCAGAATCAAAAGTGCTCAGGTGGCTTACCTTCTATGGCAGATTTGGTTGGCGCGAAACGCTTTAGTCTTCGAGGACCAACGCCAGGAAGGAAAATTCTGTCTCAGACGATATTGTTGGAGGAGGAATACCAGCGATATCATTTTCTCAGACCACCTTCTCTATGAATAGTAGTAACTAATACTTTGGAACTCCTTTCTTTCTTAATTGTTTTCTTTCTCTCCTTTACCCCATTAGATTATTTTTATTTAACATCTCGATTGAAAAATTCCTTTGTCTTGATATAATGTACTCCAGGAGAACATAATGTACTCCATGTATAAATTTCTTTTATGCAATAAAAAATATATCTTTAAAAAAAATAACAAAAAATACACTGAGAATAATGGTTGTTAGCTTGCTCTTCATATTTGAAGAGCCAAGTTTAATTTCCACCATTTGTGCGTGTTTTTTAAAAATTTTCAAGTTGATCATACATGTTGACTATTTGACCAATTTAGTTCATACTAGTTTATACTAATTTTGATTGGTTTATTTTTTTTTAACGGTTAAAATGTTAAATTGGAATAAATTAGTGTTTAGTTCATTAATTTTTTAGTTGAATTGATCAGTTTAGTTCAATTTTTATAACTATAAATAGTAATAATCATAGTTAGTCATATTATTGAAAAGAACTTGTGAGGAAAAAGGTTTAGAGATTTAAAACCCCCATAAAAGTAATTGTCATGACTATTTAACAAATGTTTTAACAGAGGAATTATATTATGCCAAAATAAAAAGATTGAAGATCGAAGTGTTTATTTTTATTCGACAAGGATCACCTTATCCTTCGTGAAAATAGATAGGGACCAGATTAAGTCTTTACTCAGCTAAATACTCAATTTTGTCACTAAATTTGTAGGCAAACTTTAATTTAATCCCTGAAGTTTTAATTGTCTCTATTATTTAGTCTCCAAATTTTGTGAATGTAACTGATATTAGTTTCTGGAACAATTTCTGAGGTACGAACATTATTAAAATACTGACGTGGACAGCCTGATGCCAAGCTACGTTAGACTATGTAAAACAACATCGTTTTTATTTTAGCACTCAAATAGCCCAAAAACATCATAAATGATATTTATTGAAAATTTTTCTCCCATAACAAGTGATACGACATCGTTTTTTGGATATTTAAGTGCCAAAACCTAAACGACATATATTTTTATTATTTTCTTTTAGAGAGATTAATTTGTATTATAATAATATTTTTTGAAATTTAATGTTTTTTAATATAATTATATGGACTTATTTATTTAACATATATTTAAAATGGGTAATGCTACATGTACATCAAAATCAGTCACAGATATAAAATATATGTTAGGATATAAATGCACATTAAAAATAAATTAAACTACACATATATTTATACACAAATATATTAGTGTCTGATTTTAATGTACAAATAGTATTTTTTATTTAAAATAAGAATCCCATTAGGGAGTCAATGGGATATCTATACAATGTGTACAATGGGCTGTTTATTAAGCCCAATATCAATAAAAAATAAAAATTAACTCACCTTTTACCCTAATTTTAAAAATCCTATTCAGTTTTATTTTAACTACAATCATCTAATCCCTAATTCAAATTTTCCCCAATCTCTTTCTGACGGCAACCCTCCCTACCCAATCCTTAAGACCTCTCTTGACCATCCCACCGCAGCGGCGGCGAGTGACCTCGCACCTCCATCAGCGCCGTCCAGACCCCTGCTGCTCACCCTCCAGTGCGCGCCTCCTACGTTGCCGTTCGCAACCAGTTCGCTTGCCCCCCGCTTTCCTCCCAATTATTTTTCTGTACAGGCTGTTTTATGGCACATGGATACCTTGAAGCAGAAGGCTGTTCTGGAAGAGCATTCGTCTACGAGCACCGATGTTTGTTTTAGTCCAAGCATGCCTCGTTTAGCAACAACTTCATTTGACAAAACTGCCAGGGTTTGGGACATTGATGACGTTAGTTGATTCTTTCTCTTTTGACTCTAATGATATGCCATTTTGTGTGAAATTATTTCTATGAATTCTGAAGGGTTTAATTATTTTCTGTGCTGAAAAATATTGCACACCAAAATGTTGTTGAAAGTTGTTTCTGAAGATTAAATTGCTAACTAAGTAATATAAGAAATAGACAAATAAAATATAATTTTATTCAAAAACAAACTAAAAGTTGATCTAGCCATTGGAATAAGTCAATTAACAGTAGGCCATCTTTTCTATAATTTGTTTAATATATGCCATTTTTTGCAGAATAGCTGCAAGTTTGAATTGATTTTTATGTCAAGCTTTTGCCAAAAATAAGCGACATATCATGGAGGGAAGAGACTTTTATAAAAAATAAGCTGCATAACATAGAAGTGGTATTCTGCATTTCTTTTAGCATGCATCCAACTATGACTTAGCTTCTTTTTAATTACTAGCAACATATCATGTATATAATAACAAAAAAAGACCTTATGTAGTAGCATATATGCTATCTGATTGTGCTGTTGGTGGTGGCATTGGATTTTAATTAAGAATGGAATAATTGAATAAAATTTCTTAATTTGTTA
>NC_029787.2:22744108-22749790 GCF_000816755.2 Arachis ipaensis
TATATATGTTATATATGTTATGTGACACATTTTGGATACTGTATCCTAAAACACTCTAAAATCATAAAACGTATTTCGAATATGTAGTCATCAGGATATAACATACGCGTTACACATCTCAAATGCATTCGATATATGAATTAAATGCTTAAAATGGGTTCTAAGTACTTAGGATACCTAACTAATGAATTTCGGGCCTTAGTATTCAAAATATTTAGTTTTAGTTGATATTTTAGGATATTTTGATTTAATTAGTTAAAAAATATATTAGAATAATGACATGTTAGATTAAATTATCTTGATTAATTAATTTTTATGTTAGAATAATTGAATTTAAGTAGTTAGATTATGTGTTAAACATGTAGGGTTGTGTTGCTTTTTTTATGGTTTGTGAGGTCGTATTGGTGCATTTCCTAGTAAGGGTTGAGTATTCACACCAATATCCGTGAATCCAGAAAGGTATAATCGGAACAAAATTTTGAATATGAGCTTCCGACTTTAGAAGCCGAGACCCTCGTCCTTCTTTGGTCGAGTCATTTGGTTCCAACTAATCCACACCATACGCCTTTCAGCCTTTTCTGTCCCACCAGAAATGAGACAGGAAACTATGAATTTCAGATAGGAGAGTATCTAGTAATCTAAAACATGATAGTGTGTATATAGGAACTGCCTCGCCCATAACCCTTAGGAGAACTTGCCTGCCTCCAGTTGACAATAGATTTTACTGCCATCTATCCACCTTTTCCCTTAGGTAGCGTTTGTTTTGAGATACTGGGACAGAGACTGGAAGACTGAGACTCAGTATCATGTTTGTTGGCTCAAAGATTGGTACTAAAATTTCTGTCTCTGTCCCCAAAATTTCAGTATTTCAGTACCTCCAAAAAGTGGGGACACATGGGACTGAAATTTTTAGAGACGAAGACTGAAACTTTAATAACATTTTATACCTTAAATACCCTCATTTCAATTAATTAATTCTAATTTTACCCTTTGTGCAAATGAAATTAGAGCTTCATTCTTGTTTCAATTTCTGTCTCCCACTTTGCACTAAACAGAATACTAAAATTTATTTTAGTCTCTGTCTTTTAGTCTATGTCTCTCAGTCTCAGTCTTTCAGTCTCTATCTCTACACCAAACGCTACCTTACTTTTTCCTTGATTTCACTAAAAATTTCTCTCTTGGATTTCTGGACAATAGAAGGAAGCCTCGAATACATATTCTGAGCTCCAATGTGAGTGATATTTAATCTGTCTGCTATATGTTTCTGAATCTAAAGAGGGGTGTTGTTGTTAAAAAAGAGATCCGATTTATTCAAATTAACTTGTTAACCACTAACACCTTCATATAAATTGAGCAAGTTCATAATGTTTTTACAATTCTCTTTTGAGACCTTACAAAATAGGATAGACTCATTAGCAAATAGCAAGTGGTTTATAATAGGACATCGCCGATTAATCTGAATCTCTGGGACCTGTTTATTTTGTTCTGCTTTGTGTATTAAGAAGGAAAAACCTTTTGCACAAAAAAAAATAGGGAGAAATGGTGTCACCCTGCCGATGCCCTTTTCTAGCTTAAAAAATCCAAAGGGTTAACTTTCCACAACAATAGAATAAGAAACAGTTGACACAAGTTCACGAATCTAGTTAATAAATTTTGTCCCAAAACCTAGTTTGTCCATAATGAACCATAGAAATCTCCATTCAACTCTGTCGTAGGCTTTGCTCATATCCAACTTGATATCCAGTTCGGTCTCCAGACCACTCTTCTTGTTTTTAAGATAATGCATGCATTCATGTGCTATTAGAATGTCATCAGAGATAAGCCTTTCTTTCTTAAAAGTACTCTGAATAGGACTTATCTAAATGCATGAATTTTTGCAGTTTATGAACCAAGACTTTAGAAATAATTTTATATATAACTGTAGACAGACTTATTGGCCATACCTAAGTCATGTTGCTAGCATTAGTAATCTTTGGAATCAAGCAAGTCTAAGTATGGTTAAAACTCTTAAGAATTTTTCCCCCCAAAGAAACTCCGAATAGCCCTGAAAATATTCCCTCCTACAATGTTTCAATACTTCTGAAAAAATCTAGCAGTCATACCATCATGTCCTGAAGTACTCTGGGGATAGACACTAAAGGTGGCTTGCTCACTTCCTCCATAGATACTGGTCTTTGCAGCCGTCAGTTCATGAGAGCTATAACCTTCGACTCAAAGCCCTCAAAAATAGGTCCTAGGACTGTTTGACCTATAAAGGAAAAAATTCTCTGAAGTAATTCTTAACAATTGTTGCTATATCTTGGTGCATGGAAGGTGCATTTCTAGTAGGGCTAATTAATCTCTAAATCTTGTTCCTCTTGGTTCTACCTTTGAACTTCTTATGAAAGAAAGTTGTGTTTTTATCCCATTCTTTGAGCTACTTGATTCTGGATTTTTCTTTCCAATATCTTTCTTCATTAAGCATTGCTTTCTATAACTTCTGTTCTAGCTCCATAATTTTCGCACCTTCCTGAATCCGACTTTGTCTTAGCTCTTCTATTTTCACGACAAGCTAATTAATGGCCCTTTTAGAGTTAGCATTGCTGGACTACTACCATTGTACTAACTTATGGCAGTAAAGTTTAATCTTTTGAGCCACCACATACATTGTCGAGCCTTCTATGCTAGTCTTTCAGACCTCCTCAATTAAACACCAAACTTCCTCCAGTTCACACCATCTATCTTGGAACTTAAACTTGCGTTTTGATTTCTCTGAATGGGGAGAGGAATCCATGAGCAACGGGGTGTGATCTGAGCCAGTCTCGGTTAGGCAAAGAACCATCGGATTAGGTTACAATTGTAACTAGTCCTCAGTCGCCAAACATCTATATAGTCTCTCCTGAATTAACTCATCTCCCCTCCTTCTATTACTCCATGTGAATTTCCTGCCAATCATACCCAAATTAGCCATTAAATTTTCTCCAATGAAATTGTTAAATTCTGCCATAGCCACTGGGGACTTTTCTCCTCTTCCCTCTTTTTCACTTGGGTTGGTAATGGTATTGAAATTTTCTGCAACAATAATTTTTTCTCTGTTTTGTGTGATCAGTGCTGATATCTTTTTAAATTGTTGACGCTGGAGTTGGTCGTTATGATTGAAGTGCACACCAATGACAACCAGCTCTCTCCCAGATAGATATCCTTAATTCTCGCTGCTATAAAGAACTCCTCAACTTCCAAAATCTCCGCATCCACACCCTCTTTCCATATCAAAACTATGCCACCAACCCTCCCATTTGGTTCCACCATGTACCACTTTTCAAAGCCACATTTTCTCATCTTTACCTCCATTTGTTGAGATTGATTTTTGGTTTTACTAATAAAATCAATCTCGGAGGAGTGAGATTTGCTAATCCCTGTAAGATTATGGATTGTCAGGGGTCTCCCCAAATCTCGACAATTCCATATAAGTAGTCTCATAGATCCCTAAGTGCCATTTTACGGCTGGCACCCCCACCATTGCATCATTCTTTTGTTTCTCTTCTAAACATATCAGTTGCTGTGGATTTGCATTTTTCATGTCCTCGTTCTCTATTTTTGCACCAGTAATTCTATTATATTCCTCCACTTTCTTTCTTGCCATCTTCTTTAGGCTCTATTTTGCATTCATACTTTCTTGATGTTCTACCCCCATCATTTGATTTTTCTTCATATTTGGTGGCACTATTATGTCAAATAGAACCTCATGGGACTTGGATTTTTCCAACTTTGTAGCCTCAGTCTCAGATTCTCCCTCATTCCTCCTATTCTCCTTGATTAGATGATAATTATTTGCTTCCTGTTTCTTCATGTGTTCATTATTGTCATTCATTGAGAAATTAGAGAAACTATCAACCAGCCACGCAGGGAAATGCTTTTTTCGAGGAACGCTTCTTGAGTTATCAGCAGAATTTGGTGCATTACGCTGTTCTTCTTCAAAGATGTACACTTTTCTTCCAACTTGATCCACCCTAACCCATTTTCCAATTTTGTCTTGCTTCATGTTACCTTCATTGGAGTCCCACATGAATAATTGACAATGCTTCACCTCATGTCCCAGCATCGCACAACACGTGCAAAAGGTGCCTAACCGCTCATAGCTCAACCCTACTTCAATGAGTTGTTGGCCTGGTCCAACAATTCGCAGTTGATAATTAATCTTCTTAGCGGCCTCCAATTCCATCTTTGCTTTCATAATTCTTGATTCATTATCCTTAATCTAAAAAAAACCACATTCTATCACCTTTTTAATGCTATTTCTGAGTTTTCTCCCCACTTGCAAGGTTTTATAGCTCTCAGGTAGCCCCCAGAATTGTATCCATACTAAAAAGCTATGGGTCAAACACCCTTCTACATGATCCATCTCCTTCCAACGTCGAACATGGAGGATGAAATCCTTGAAAAGCCAAAGAGATCTTTCTCTATTTGTAACGTATGCAATTCACTATTGAAGAAGAATTGGAATTGGTTCCCTCCCCTTTCAACAACCCTAAACCCACCTTGTCTCTGCCAGATAGCATTCAAAGCATTAGTCATTGTCCCTGCTAAGAAGAATTTTACAGCCACTATCCCCCCAACAAGGCTTTTGGAGCATGCCCTAATGCCTTGACGGATGTCATCTTCTCCTACTGCCACAACTTCCTCTGTCTCTTTCTCACTGTCTGCTTGATTGTGCTAGTCTCCTCGTATTCTTTCCTACTCCATTTTGTCTTGTTACACATATTTGATTAGATTAGAATTCAAAACTTTCTTTTCTCACAAAAGCTCATAAGAGCACTTTTGCCCTAGCAAAACTCTTGGGCTGCGTTTGTTTCTAAAAATAGGACAGGACAAGACACCGAGAACAGGATAGGACAAGACACTGATGGACAGAGACATAAAATTTTGTGTTCTTGTATTCTGTTTGTTGATAAACTAGAACAAATTATGAAAATTTAATTTATTCTTATTTTTTTTCATTCAAAAGATTTGAGATGAAAAATATAACAATAAAAAATATAATTATAAAAAATTAACAAGAATAATGAAAGAAAAAATAAAAAATAAGTTGTGTCCCTTGTTAGTGTTTCTGTGTCCTTCCTGACAGGATGGACACAAAATATACTAATTCAGTGTCTCTGGGTACATTGTCTCTATCCATGTCTCCTCTGCCAAACATGATTTTGTGTCTGTGTCCCTATCTCAGTGTCATGTCTCTGTAAACAAATGCAGCCTTGGAGAAATCCTAAGGACATTTACATAAATTAAAAATTTCTTTTTAGATAGCTATTACATACTTGCTATTATTATACTATTGAATTTTATAAAAATGTAGAGTAACAAGTCTATAATACGTTATTTTCTTGATAAATACGTTTGGATTCAAATCTTATGAATAGAAAAATTATGAATATTATTATTATTAGATATATGTTATAGTAATTTTAGATTTACCACATTATTCACACACTATTAAAATATTCCAAATACTCAACTATTATTGGAGAACTATAATAATACCAAATTTTGAAAGAAAACACATAAATTTGTGAAAGAAAATACGGAATTTTTTTTACCTTTTTATCAATAAGTACAACTTTTTTATAGAAAAATACAAATGTTCTACTTTTTTTTTCCATCCTCATCTCTTTTGGTTCTTTTCAATTTGTTTTTCTCTTCTTCTTC
>NC_029787.2:22750431-22756429 GCF_000816755.2 Arachis ipaensis
TTGCTTATTTGTTTATTTATTTATTTATTTATTTATTATTATGATTATTTGATACAACAACAACAAACAACAACAAAGTCTTGTCCCACTAAGTGGGGTCGGCTACATGAATCAAACGACGCCATTGTACTCTGTCATGTATTATGTCTACAGAGAGACCGTTTACATGTAGATCTCGTTTGACCACCTCATGGATGGTCTTCTTAGGTCTTCCTCTACCTTTCGCCATTTGTCCATCTTCCATCTCATCCATCCTCCTGACTGGATGTTCTATCGGTCTTCTTCTCACATGTCCAAACCACTTGAGGCGCGATTCAACCATCTTTTCCACAATGGGTGCTACTCCAACTCTCTCCCTTATATCTTCATTCCTTATTTTATCCAATCGCGTATGACCACTCATCCATATCAACATCTTCATCTCTGCCACACTCAGCTTGTGTTCGTGTTCCCCTTTAGCCGCCCAACACTCCGTACCATACAGCATAGCCGGTCTTATAGCGGTGCGATAGAATTTACCTTTAAGTTTTAAAGGCACTTTTTTGTCGCATATAAAACCAGATGCACTCCGCCATTTTGACCAACCTGCTTAGATACTATGATTTACATCATGTTCAATCTCTCCATTATCCTGTATGATGCACCCAAGATACTTAAAACTTTTAACTTTTCGTAGGATGTTTTCTCCAATCTTCACCTCTATGTTGAGGTTTTCCTTTCTCAGACTAAACTTACATTCCATATATTCTGTCTTGCTACGGCTTATGCGCAAACCATACACTTCTAGAGCTTCTCTCCATAACTCCAACTTCTTATTTAGGTCTTCCATTGACTCTCCCATAAGGACGATATCATCGGCAAAAAGCATGCACCATGGCACAGGCTCTTAGATGTGTTCTGTGAGTACTTCCAAGACTAATGTGAAAAGGTATGGACTTAAGGATGATCCCTGGTGTAATCCTATACCAATAGGGAATTCCTCTGTCACACCACCTTGAGTCTTCACACTAGTTGTGGCTCCATCATACATGTCTTTAATTGCCCGAATATATGCGATCCTTACTCTCCTCTTTTCTAAAACCTTCCATAAGACCTCCCTTGGTACCCTATCATACGCTTTTTCCAAATCAATAAACACCATATGTAGATCCATTTTATTACTACGATACCTCTCCATCATCCTTCTTAATAGGTATATCGCTTCAGTGGTAGATCTTCCTGACATAAATCCAAATTGGTTCTCTGTTACTTGTGTCTCTTTTCTCAATCTCCGTTCTATCACCCTTTCCCATAACTTCATAGTATGACTCATAAGCTTAATTCCTCTATAGTTTCCGCAGCTTTGTATATCCCCCTTATTCTTGTAGATAGGTACCAAGGTGCTCTTTCTCCACTCATCAGGCATCTTCTTTGACCTTAAAATCTCATTAAAAAGCTTGGTTAACCAGTTGATGCCTTTTTCTCCAAGACCCTTCCAAACCTCAATCGGGATATTATCAGGTCCTACTGCCCTGCCATTTTTCATCTGCTTTAGAGCCTCTTTTACCTCGAAATCTCGAATCCTTCGATAGTAGTCAAAGTTTTGATCTTCTTCCCTTGTGCATAATCGACCAAGGCTCGGAAGAGTCTTCTGTCCCTCATTAAATAATTCGTAGAAGTAGCTCTTCCACCTTTCATTAATCTTCTCCTCTTGAGCCAACACCTCTCCATCCTTATCCTTTATGCACTTAACCTGATCCAAATCTCTCATTCTTCTTTCCCGGCTCTTTGCGATTCTATATATACATTTTTCTCCTTCTTTCGTGCCCAAAGACTGGTAGAGACCCTCATATGCTCTTGTTCTTACTTCACTTACAGCCACTTTTGTCTCTTTCTTAGCCGTCTTATATTTTTCCCAATTATCTGCATTGCGGCATAAAGACCACTCTTTAAAGCATTCCCTTTTTATCTTTATCTTTTCTTGTATACTCGCATTCCACCACCAGGACTCCTTGTCTCTTGGTCCTATTCCTTTAGATTTACCAAAACTTTTTTTTGCTGTTCTTCTAATAACTTCTGCCATCTCCCTCCACATCTCTTCCGCGCTTCCATTCCCATCCCACTTTGCCTCTTCTCCTACCCGTCTTAGGAAGCTTCTTTGTTCCTCACCTTTCATCCGCCACCACCTCGTCCTTGGGTTTTTCGTATAATGTCTTTTCCTCAACTTTTACTCAACGCGAAAATCCATGACGAGCACCCTATGTTGTGTTGTCAAACTCTCTCCCGAGATAATTTTACAGTTAATGCAAAATTTCCGGTCGATTCTCCTCAACAAGAAGAAGTCGATTTGAGAGCTTGTCATGCCACTCTTATAGGTTATAAGATGTTCGTCTCTCTTTTTAAAACATGTATTTGCGATGAGAAGATCAAAGGTTGAGGAAAAGTCCAAAATAGTTTTACCATCGGCATTGATCACCCCGAAATCATGGCCTCCGTGAATACTCCCATATCCAGTCACTTCTCTCCCAACATGGCCATTTAAATCTCCTCCTAAGAAAATCTTATCTCCCAAAGGTATGCCTTGAACCAAACTCTCTAGATCCTCCCAAAACCTTATCTTGTGTTGTTCGTCCGAACTCACTTGCGGTGCATAGGCGCTAATCACATGGAAAGCACCTCCCCCCACCACAAGTTTGATAAAGATGATCCGATCTCCCACCCTCTTGACATCCACTACGTCCTTCTTCCACTGCTTATCCACAATTATTCCAACCCCATTCCTATTTTTCACTTTTCCTGTGTACCAAAGTTTGAAACTAGAAGTATCCAACTCCCTAGCCTTTGCACCAACCCATTTCGTTTCTTGTAAGCACATAATGTTAATCTTCCTCCTTGTCATGGTGTCCACCACCTCCATGGACTTTCCTGTTAAAGTGCCTATGTTCCATGTCCCAAATCTCAACCTTCTATCGCTTCGACCTTTACCTTTTACTTTGTGAACTAGCTTATTTACCCTCGTCCGTTCACGAAAACGCGAGAACCCTTGCTCATTTAACACTACATCCGGGCACCGATGTAGCGGCTCTTGCTTTGACACCGTACTCGAGCCATACGGCGCGTTGCTTCCGGGCAACGACCTAACTTTAGCGCAATAATGTCTTTGATTTATGTCATGGGGGTTCGGCTATATTTTTATGTTGGTTGCCGAAGACCTAACACAACCCTCCTCCTTTATCCGGGCTTGAGACCGGCTATGTACCGCAAGTGTAACATAAGCAGAGTTATTATGATTATTTGATAATTGTAGATATTCTATTCAAATTTATATTTATATTTGTTTGCATAGTATACTTTGTAACCATTTTATAATAGTGGGATCAGTTTTAATTTTTTTTTTTCTATTTTCTCCATAAAAAAAATTATGCCTTTATTTCTATACTTAGGTTTACATAAATAAATGTGAATACATTTGAACGTTAAGAAAAAGGCTTCATACAAGTTGTCTTACTTTAGTAACGAGTTTTATTATAAGCATTCGAAATAATGATAGAAATATCGACAGAGAGAAGGCTTATTAATGATAAATCATTAACTAGAAAAGTTATAAACTTAAAAATATTTAAATGGAAATGAAATAAGACTTGGACATTCATTTTACAATATATAGAAGACAAACTTTCGTGTGGAGCAGTTTTGCGAGCCCCATTAGCCCTGACTTTGTCCCATTGTCCGCCATAACTAAATGAAAGTGTGGAATTAAAGCATCCATTAGTCTTAATTAAGTATTGTGCAATTTACAGTCCATCTCTTTCTAAGAACAAGAACAAAGGAAGAGCATAAGTCCATTAATCCTAAAACAATACATTTAATACAAAATTTTTGAAGACATATGTTGTAATGTTGAGTCTGGACAGAAACATGCACACCAGAGCCTGACAATCAACTTGTAATATCTCATGTGTGAACACCTATAGATGCAATAAGACAAAACATTTAACAGAAAAACTACTGAATCAGTGGCATTGATGGGATATTTGAATCAAAACATGAGAAATCAAATGCAAAATGTCACAAGAAAAATGCCATGAGAGATGTTTAAGTATGATCAAACAGCAGTAGAATTAAATCAATTGTATAATGTGTTTAGCCATTACCCATTATAAATGCCAAAACACAAAAAGGACTAAACCCGATAATGAGTTCCCAAGAGAATTCCAAGAGAAATGTTTAAGTATGACCAAATAACAACAGAATAACTTGCCTTAGAAGGTTTTCAGAACATGACATGCCCTACTTTCCTTGTTCTTCCCCTGTGCCGCCAAACTCGTCCGGAAGTGACAGTAAACTCTCAGTAAACAAAACCATCTTCAAGTCATTGTCACGACAACTAATTCTTAGAGACTCCACTGATACACCTTTATCACTGACTTTGACTAACTCATTGTTTTTGGTGCCAACAAGTTCACCTTTAGTGAAACACAAAGGGTGGATTCCATGAGCATAAGGAAGCACAACATTGAGCTTAGTCCAAGATAATTCTTTCATTACGCAGATCTCAGTCTTCTGGTCTTCCGTGAAGTTCAAGTAAGATATCCCAAAGCATCCAGCAAACAGCTTTAACTGCGGACGGGAACTGCTTGACATTGGAAATGACACCATTGATAGATGCTTTCCGGCTAAGTCAAAGGCAACAATCACAAAATTCACTCCCATATCTTTAACGGCCAACCAATAAAGAACCCCGTTACAAAACAGTGCACGATCAACAGTAACCAAATGGGGAGGAAGATGGCCAGACTCAATTTTTTTCCAGGAATTGGTTCGAACAGAGAAATACTCCCACTGAGGTCTCCATTCATGTCCATCACCTCATCCTACTACTACTAAATAATCATCACTAGATTCTTCATAGCCAAGACCACCCCATTAATTATTTGACGAGCCAAAACCCATCCAATAAGGAGCATCAGAGTCAGCAACAGGGTACGGCACTGATCTGTGAGAACCCGTTACAGGGTTCCACAGAAGGAGCGGAGCACCATGAACATGAATGCGCAACAGTATGAAGCCCCTGCATGAACCTAGAATACTAAGGCTGAAATGACGACAACTTAGAGGAAGCTGAAGCGCGTAATCGCCGCAAATCGAAGCTTCCAGATCTACACAACAAGCTTCGGGAAGCTCACTCGACAAGTACAGAAGCCTAGTGTTCTTATTGGTGGGTGCGGCATCAGCAGTGTCGTAATGCAATTTTGCAAAACGTGAATCAGAAACCAGAGAAAGCCATTTTTTAGAGACGCACCTGAACCGAATTAGGGATTTTACCGGCAACCATAATAGGATTTTCTCCACCAATTCGAGAGGGAGAACCTTAGCTTCAGCCTCAGCCTTGTGCTTCATCTTCTCAAACCTCGGAGGAGAGTGGAGAGAGACTGAATCTGACTGAGGGTTGAGAACTCTGGACGGAATTGAGCGGTTCTGGAGAAGCGGAGGAGAGTGTGAGACTGTGAGTGAGAATTGAAAAAGCACAAATTGAAATTAAACTTCATCCAAATTCACAAAAATTGCCATAGAAAAAAACAATAAAACAAAGTAAAATGGAACCTGAGTAGTTCGCAGGGGCAGAGACGAAGCACAACAATGCAGAGGGACCGGAAAGTGTGGTGCGGCGGCGGTAAAAGCAGTGGTGGCAGTGCTGAATGCAGGTTGAGGCAGCGACAGCGACGGTAGAAGCTGCAGGGATTGGACGAGAACATGAACATTAGTGGAAAAAACCTAGCAGAATTAAAAGGAAAGGGGAAAAGTGGAAAAAGCAAAACCAGAGGAGCAAAATTTTAATTATTATTTTTTTCAAAAATGAAAAAACGGGGTTGAATTTGTAAATATTTGTAAATGTTGGAGTAAGGAATCCGTAACCTTATATTATCTAATGTAGATAAACATTAGAGATTACTTTTTTTTCAAGGTTCCGAAAACCGAACCGTTATAGTCACTAATTTATTGGTTTATTGGGTCAATC
>NC_029787.2:22758740-22761317 GCF_000816755.2 Arachis ipaensis
TAAAAAAATCGTTTTATAATAAAATAATAAATAAATTATAAATAAATATTCTAAAACATAATTATAATCTAATATAAATCTTAAAATATCTTCCAAATTTAAAGCATTACATAAAATATCATTAACCAAAATCTTATAATCTTATAAAATCTTATAATCTTATAAAAGTACAAATTCAAAAATTAAATAACAAAAAAATATCCAAATATGAAATGACAGTCACAATCTAAGCATAATTAACTAACTAAGAATGACAATGTTAAAAGCTGGACAGTATTTCTTCTTTACAGTAAAGATACATTCACCAGAATATAATGGTAATGTTAAATTAATTGTTGTGTGAAATAATAATAATGCATGTTGCAATTGCTGAGATACAATCTTTTAACTTTAACAAAACTTTATTCAACCCAAGAAACGGACAATAAATCTTGAATCTTCCTCAGCAAATCCAAATCAATCATAATACTAAATTGCACCTTCTGAGTTTGCAACTAATAAAATATAACAAAGAAATAAACTCTGAAAAAACCAGAATTAAAGAAATAAATCAGCAACAGAACAAATAAATTAAAAAAAATTCATTGAATAAGTCAGAATCATAGAATCAATCCTAAACCAGAATTTAAAAAAAAAATAAGGCTCAAGTTGAAAAGTCTCCAACTCTGTTTTGGTCTCTCTCATGCATATAAATACTGTACTTGCATAAGACTCAATAACGAAAAGATCAAAATCTAAGTATCAATTTTTGAGCTTTCATTCATCCTTTCACAAATCTTCCTCTGGTATCAGAGAGCTATTGGTCAAGAATCCATGGCTTTTATCATTCCTCTTCAATCAAACCCTTCTACCAACACTTTTTCTGCACCTGTTCTTAAAGAACTTACTGAAGATACATTCAAAACGTGGAATCAAATGGCATTGCACGTTATTCATGCTAATAGTCGGGCTCTCATCTCAATCAACATCAAATTCCTCCCCAATATGAGAATGATGCTGCGTGCCTTGCAGGTACAGTGTTTATATACATGAGAGAGACCAAAACAGAGTTGGAGACTTTCCAACTTGGTCAACATACCAACTAAATCCTAACTGTACTAACCCTTTTCTTTAACACAATCTTGATTGTCTATATGAATCTTATTTAGAACAAAAAATTCAAAGTAAAAAAAAAATAGAATTAACAACTCATCCAAAGAATCAAGAACAACCCAACCAAAGAACAAATCAGATTCAACAATGGGAGAAACAACTGAAGAATAAAAATAAATCAGAATCAAACCAACAATCAGAATAAAAAAGTTCAGAATAAAAACAAATTAAAATCAGAATCAAGATGAGGCTCCATTACAGAGTTATGGCATGAGGGTGCCTTCTATAGCACAGAGGCGATGGAGAACCGGATGGCTGGAGCGTGGTGGAGTGGAACAGAGCCGGCGCGGCGGAAAAGCGACTCTGCGCGAAAGAGAAACGACGCGAGACGAGGGCAAGTGAGACGGAGTGATGGAGACGGCAGTGGACAAGAGTGATGGAGTGACAAGAGCAAGTGGACGGTGACTGGGGAAGGCGGCTTCGGGGTTCAAGCAGTTGCGACAGCGGCGGTAACACGGCGGTAGCTGGACGGAGCAATTGACGGAGTGATGGAGGAACTCGAAGGCGAGATGGTGCTGCTGGTTGTTGTGACTTGTGAGTGAGTGTGTGTGTTCAACGAAGGGGGAGGGGGATTAGGGTTCAGGGGTTCACCTTTTTCTTTATTAATGATCGAAATGGCGCCGTTTTGATGAAAAATCTGAAAATCAGTCGGATTTCGATTTGGTTCGACCGACCGATTTTCGGCCAGTTCGACGATCCAATAACGATGTTCAAAAAAGACAGTTATGATTTCTGACCGAATCGAAATTCTCACCAATTTACAGTTTGACCGCCTGGTTCGAACTCATTTTCAGAACTTTGTCTTTTTTTTGTAAAAGGAACACAATTTTTATTAAATTTAAAAAATAATAAATATTTGTAAGTGTCAAATTTATTTCTAACGTTTAAATCATTTATTTAAGTTCCTGACGTTTTAAAATGATTTTAAAATTATCTTGTCATCGGTGATATATTAACAAAATTGATGGTAGAACAACCTCAAATAATTTTAAAATATCAGGAATTTAAACAAGACAAAAACGTTAAGAACAAAAATGATATATTGTTTCTAGAAGAATTAACAAATCAAGTAAAATGAAAGTGAATTTTAACGAAATAAATTATATTACAAATTCAAAATTTTTATTCATCATAAAATTTTTGTAGAATAACTAGCAGATAAACTTAAAAAAAAATAATATATACAATAAAGTATAAAATATACATTTTTATCTCTAATAATAATATACCAAACTTTTTAGTGTTTAATTTAAATAAGCTTTATTTTTAGATTTGAAATAAATTTTAATTTTATTTTTCAATGATATTAATTTTTTACGTACATAATTAATCAATTTTTTTAATTACATCTAAGTAAATTACTCTTAATTACATTATTTTTATATAATTTTTTTAATTTTATTTTTAAAGATTTTTACTCATTAT
>NC_029787.2:22761649-22764252 GCF_000816755.2 Arachis ipaensis
ATTTACCAACCTCATTAGCCAGAGGTAGGTATGTCTTATTAGATCGTATGTCAGCCTCATCGTTATCATCAATCACACACTTGATATGCATGGTCGGCTTTCTATACTCGTGGTAGTGCACCACCTTTTTAGCTAAACATGGATGTGAATGCCTCAAATCCACCTTCAACAACACCCAATCTTGCTTTTCCCTATCGAACTTCGCATATATCTTTGCTTTGCATCCCACAGCTGAAATCGTGTTCTTTTTTGTTGGTGCTTTGACACGAGACTCGCGAGTTCCTTTGTCGTCTTGCCCAATGTTGTGGTCTGTATCTTACTTACGAAACGAACTTTCTTTGCATAAGTCGCATAAAATTCTTGTGTCAGTTGCAAAGAATCAAATCGCAATTCAACTGTTGGTATTTTGTCTTCGCGAAAGTCACTGTGATCCGGTACCTACAAATCAATTCACAACAAAAATTACTCCACAACACGGATGATTAATAGTCGATTCCAACATGTCGTTCATGGAAAATCAACAAAAAAAATACATAATTGAACCTCATAACCAAGTTCTATCTCATCAGTTTCTAGCTCAGTCACGTCCGTCACTCCAACAATCTACAAATTGAACACAACCAAAGAAATCAAGTAAGATATCGTCCCATGACATAAATATCAACAATATAAATTACTTTGATACGGCCAAAAAAAAATCTAAACAAAAACACAACACAGACTCATTTGTATTAAGGAATTTAACAAAAAACAACCATCATAAAATATTTATTATTAAAATTCCTAAATGTTACCATGAAATCAAAATATTTCGCTACTTTTACAAGTATCATGGTTTTTTATTAAAAAAAATATTATTATTATTAACCTTTAATTGGAATTGTTATTACTCTCAATTTACCTTAATTACCACAGCTACAAAAAGTTAATACGCAGAGACAAATAAATTCAACATCAATATAAAATATAATTTATGGATTTCAATACAACAACTAGAAAAACATAAAAGATAGAGTGTAATATGGTATATCAAATATCACGATAGAGTGTAATCAGTAAATTAGGAGATATTCCATTTTCATTACACCATAATAATACAAAAATAAATTAAAAAAAATAATAGAATCTATCTTAATAAAAAGTAAAAAATATTCCAAAACACACTATAACTAAGAGATATTGTATTAGTAGATGTTATGATTGTTATGGAGTGACTTAGTATTGGTAAGAGCTAATAATTTACTAAAATATAATAGAATAATTTATTTTACACCAACAACAAACATCCAATTTGTATAAAACTAAACATCCACATCAATAAAAAATTTTCACTGCTTACCTAGTTGGATTGTTGCCCCAATATAGTGCAATTGCCATATGAAAAAGTAGACTTATCAATGATTAATAAGGATGGTGCAATAGAAGTTTGTTCACCTATAGTGGACTCCATCGACGATGACGTTAGAGGAATGCAGGGTTGCTATTCAAGATGAGACTACAACGGTGTCGGCGGTTGACTGTGGCGGCAATGATACGATCGACGGGGGTTGCAGCAGCAATGGGGAGCCACCGGTGTAGCTGCGGAGAGATCTGCCTCAGTTACTGGGAACAGCGGCACAATTTAATGTTTTAGTAGTGTCTGCGGGAGCCCGCGGCGACGTCGGCATGGTCAGCCGAGGGGTTGTAACGGCTCAGGTGAGGCTGCGACGGCGAGAAGGGGATTAGAGAGTGGGGGAATATGATGAAATTAGGAGTAACCATCTGTAGTGTGAATGTGTTTAATTGTTAATCCTAATATTTCAAATTTCAAAATCTAAAATAAATAATTAATTAACAATATGATTTTTAATTATATTTTACCTTCCTTTTTTACTCCATTATTCACATTGTTTAAATTTGTCATTATTTTCCTATACTTGCTCATGCACTTTGTAATTTATTTTTTCGAGGTCCATTAACAGTGAATTAGTTCTTTTTGGGCTATAGTTTTAGTTATTTAGATCATAGTATGAACAACAAGTATGGTTATGATGTGTGACTAACAATTAATATATAAACGAATTGTGATTTACAAATTATAAATTATAGAATACATTTCATATTAATTTAGATATTTTAAGTTTCTTTTTGAGTTATAATTCACGAAACAAACTTTTTTTTTTTTGTCGATGGATTAGACAACCCCAAATTCTAAATTACACAACACATACCAACTCACACACTCATTAAAAGTTCTATCACTACCCAGCTATAGCTGGGATTCGAACCTGAGATGTGGCTTCTGTGAGGCCAACATATTAGCCATTGGTGCAATGTCTTGGCCACCGAAACAAGCTTTTTAAATAAGCTTGTGAATTTGTCAAATTTTTAAATAGGTCGAACTTGAGACTAAAAAAATCTCATGAAAAATAATACAATCCTAGACTTAGGCCATATATATATAACACGGGCCAAATTTGTGTCTAAGGCTCTAAGCCAAAGCTCGACTCTTTTTTAGTCCATTTTCACCCTTATTTATTCTACTATTTTTCAAGAATTTAATCATACTTTTTCTAATAAAATAATAAATAACAAAAATAGAATCAAATAATAGATATAAAAAA
>NC_029787.2:22764356-22768493 GCF_000816755.2 Arachis ipaensis
TAACAAAAAAGGAGTAATAAATTTGGTATTTTTTATTTAAATAAATAAAATAAATATTTTAATTATTGAAATAAATAATTATAAAAATTATTATTGAAATTCGTTCTCCAGTCTTATTTCGTTTACAGAAATAAGGCATGTGTGCGTGACACGTGTATATTTCGTTTATAGTGTAAATAAGATACATGCAAGCTTATTTCGTTTACACTGTAAACGAGATAAGGTTGGAGACGGCTATATATAGATGTTATTAACAATGAGGTTCTGAGTCCCAGTTCGAACCTTTCGACCACTTTCTTCTCTCTTACTCATTTCTGACTATATTATCGAGTAATATGAAGATGGCGTGCACAGATGCACGTGATCGGGACATCAACAAGCTGAATGCGACATGGCACTACGCCGGGACAACTGACTTTGCGATTAGTTCTATTATCTTGAGTTTTATGTAATCCCATATATGTATAGCCATAATTATGATACTTGTCAAGAACTAGAATACAAGTTATATCGTTAGGAATATGTCACTAATAGAAATTAGTAATTCTAATAATGTGGTTATCATTTTTTGGTATTTAAGTTGTTAGTAACATAATTGTAAATTTAGAGTTTAAAATATTTATTTAATTTATTAAAATAAAAAATCCCTAGTTTATTGGTCACATGTTTCTTAATTTATTAATTTAGCTAGTAACTATCCAACTTTAATAGTTAGATTATTAAGTTAAGTCGAAGTTTGGTATTTAGATTATTAATTACTTTATTGAATGTTTTAATTTCACATAACGCAATGAGAAAATGTGTACTAGCTAAGAAAGTACATATTAATAAAATATCGTGTCGGAATAAATTCAGTTAGTACATGCGTGTAAAATTCTGTTAAGCAAATGTATAGAATAGTCAAGACAGTTTGATACGATGATGGACCTATACAAATTTTTTATTTTTAATAATTGTGAAATATTTTTCTTTGTCAGAGGCCTCGCCTACTCCTACCTCGGCGAGTGAGTCACATGCTTCCTCCACCCGACGCTATCGTTTCGTATCTGAGGGAGGCAGGATTTAGTGATACGGTGCCTCTCAAGGATTTCGTATTCGACAACTCCCTAATTACGGCATTCGTGGAGTGATGACGTTCGAAGACCCACACATTCCATCTGCCGTGGGGTGAGGCCACTATCACCCTGTAGGACGTGGCGTACCACCTTGGGCTATGCGTACACGGGGAGCCAGTTGGGGGGGGGGGGCTTCCGTAACTTCCAAAGGAGGTATGGCACGGAGACATGGGAGTTGGTGGAGCGGCTGCTTGGTGCCAGGCCTCTAGTGGTTCCACAGCAGGGGACTCAGAGGAAGGAGTCCTTCTCGTTGAAACTTGTATGGCTGCGGGACCGTGTCCGCAATATGCCACTGACGAACGACCCAGAGACACTTTGACAGTATGCGATGTGTTACATCTTGTTACTAATTAGAGGCTATCTGATGACGAACAAGGCGAACAACTTGGTCCATCTGTGTTGGCTACCACTGCTTTAGGACTTTGGGCGGTGCCGTGCGTTGTCTTGGGACTCGGTGGTGCTTGCCTGAACATACCATTCACTGTGCTCTGCAGCACACCGAGGCACAACAGACATCGCCGACTGCACTCCGCTGTTGATGTTCTAGATATACCGAATATTTTCTCAGTGGTGTCCACTTGACCGAGGAATTTTCATGTATCATATGGCTACAAGGTAACAATTGTTTGTGTTGCTTACGTTTGAATTTCGAACTTGTTATGACATTCCGTAACATGAACTCGTGTTATTCTTGTAATTGGTGTCAGGTTGATAGGATTGACGCAGCAGAGCAGAGACTAGCATGAGGCGGGAGTTTTGCGATAGCGTCTAGCGATAGACCAGCTACATTGTGACGAGGTTAGCACTACGATTGAAATGACTAGTTTTTTAATTTAGTCCTTTATATAAACTTTGTTGTCTAAATAAATTAAATAAAAGTATGTAGTTACTGAATTTTGTTGTTTGGAACATTATTTACTCTTTGGGATATCAAATATTTATTTATTCTATAACTGTTGTTTCAGTTTGTCTCGACGCCGTACGATGACCCTACTCTTCAGGCTTTGTGCCCCCCGTAGTTTGTCGAGGAGGCAGAGTGAGGGACATGGATGTCAATCGTCCCCTTCGTCTGCTTCAACATCATAGAGTTTCACCAGGTTGACCGAGTGAAGCGCCAGTTCAATAGAGAGCAGCCGGTGTCTAGCGCCCCAGTTAACGTCGACAGGTTTCTGACATCCACAGGCCGGAACGAAGATGTGTGGTGGCCTCACAGACTTGATGACTGTTACGCTGGCTAGACGAGACGTTTTGAGGAGGGACACAGGATCTCCATTCAACCATGCTTTAACTACAGGCCGACCAGGGAGTATTGGAATTGGTGGCGGGGCGCTTGTCAGGTTATGCACCTATCAGGCCAGGATGTACTTGATGATCCGAGGCTAGCCGATTTACCTGCTGACGTCCAGCCTATTGCCAGCCAGCCGAGGGACGTACTCCACCGTCCCCGGTATGTTCCTGATCGGCGTAGGCGTGCGAGGAAGGCCAGGGAAGACACCCGGTGGCCTGCTCGGAGGGTGAGGGGTGCTAAAGAGCACGAACCAAGAAAGGGGGTTAGGAAGGAGAGGGTCAGGCCTCGCCGGGCGCAATTCGATGTAGAGTCAGATGAGGAGGCAGAGTACGACAGACATGAGGACCATGGAGACATCCTCGTAGGCGATGATAATTCACCCTCACCGCCACCTCCTCCACCTCCTCCACCTCCTCCACCTCCTCCACCTACCGCACCGCGTGATCCATCTGGTTCGGGAGGTCAGCATCATCATCGCGCTGTCTGGGACACCTTACCACCCCGATGGCATGATGCCGGTCCATCCAATAGCTATCCGGAGGAGCAGATGGTTGAGGAGATATTCTTCGATGATGCATTCCAGCTTTATACCGCTGACTAGGTGTCGATGCAATGCCTTGTGGACCAGTTTCGGACTGGGAGAGAGCAGAGGATATTGTTGTTGTTGTCTTGTGCCACTGCAATAAGCAACACCCTACTATATCTGCCATACAAATATGTGCTATCGACGGAAACAAACGGCTTGCAATGTTTGAAAGCCTCAACACAGGATAGAAAAGTCCAAAATACTTTGTTGAACATGCTACAGTTGCAGACCAGAAAGAGTTGGAAAATTGAGATTTCTTATGCATGACATCCAGATCCAATGTATGATAGTGACTTGGTACATTTGATAGTGTCGGAATCGGGTGGGAGGAGGCAAAACATAGCGCACTGCTGTCTCGGTCGACGTTTTTGGTACAAACTCCTCCTACTCATCATCTTCAGAAGAATCACTATCGTTGCTATCCGCATGTACTCTTCGTCGGAGTCTTCCTCACCCACCTCCATGTCTTCCATTGGATTGGCAACATGAATCGGTAGTGGTACGAGAGGTGGGTCATCCTACACAAATGTCGAGTATACAGAACCACCACCACCAACATCACCAACCTCGGCGGAAAGCTCCATTACTTGTTCCGCATGATTCTCCCATGGATGTTCAGTCGCACATGCTCGTCACCATGGAGCCAAAATAGTCGAAATCGGAAAACTCCATTACCCAACGGTGCTAGCAACTTATACCCCATCCTTTTGATCTCTCTTCTCCATGTGCCACGAAAGTTGCTGAATATCAAACTTTTCAACTCGGACAACGAACTTACACGCCGAGTGTGCAATAGTAACGGATTCTCACACTCAAATATCACCCCATTATCGATGTTTCTCGTACGACAATTTGAGTACACACAAACAACCACATATCCGCTATTACTGGACATTGTTGCCTATTTTTTGTATGAAAAACGAGAGAGAAGAAGATATGAAATATATATGAAGAATGCTAAAGATTGTACATCCTTTTATAGCAATTAAAATTTTGTCTTACTATATCTCGTTTACACTTACGTGTCACACACACCTTATCTCATTTACACCGACTAAGAAACGAATTTTGATAATAATTTTTATAATTATTTATGTAATTAAAATATTTATTTAATTTATTTAAATAAAAAATCCAATAAATTTTTT
>NC_029787.2:22768810-22769978 GCF_000816755.2 Arachis ipaensis
ACAAATTTTATTATTATATTAGTATGTTCATGATTTTAATTATACTTTTAAATACTTTGAATAGATTTATTTTATTATATTATATTTTACATATAAATATATGTTCCATCACGTAATTAAATAAAGATATATTTTTTTAATAAAAAAATTTAATAACCAAATTAACCATTAATTATGTGGGTAAGAAGTGATTCATGGAAAAAAGAGGCGCTGGCTATACTGGAAAGAGAGGTTGTGTGGGAGGGCAGTAGATGGCGATGACGTTGGCGCCCCAACTATGGTTAAGATAAGAACCAATTACAATGTGACACATAATGAAGGGTAACTTACATGTTATTTTAGAGGGAGTTGTGTAGCATTCACCTTAATATAATTGTCGTCCTAAAATTTGGTCAAAAATGTAATTAGTTAATTTTGTTTGTTCTTTATACAGTTACTTTTTTATTCTACACATAACTTCTACTCATGTTGTCTTTTCCTCTATTCTATGGAGTACATGTAGTACTCTCTACCTATCTTTATTTCACTTATTTAAAAAAAAATAATGATAAATATGTGTATGGAGAATAGTAAAAAATAACGAAAATAAAAATTAAAATTTTAAAAAAATAATGTTTTTTAATTTTTAAATTATATGATTAAATTCTTTTATTTATATTAAAAAATAAAATAAAGTCTAGCAATATCTAGTAAATAATAGATTTGTAAATTTATTTTTTTTAAACTAAAAAAATATTTTTTTTCTAATAGTAAAAAAATAAAAAATTCCAACAATATCCAAAAAACAAAAAAAAAATGAAAAATTTTTAATTTTTAAAATTAACTTATTCTTAATTTGTGAACAAGTGCAACAAAAAAAAGTCAACTATACAGGTGTATAAAAAATATTTTTAAAAAAATTAAAAATTTCAAATAACTAAAATTTTTATTTTTGAATTTTTTAATTTTAAGATTAAATTTTTTTATTTAAATTATAAAAATAAAATAAACTCCAGCAATATCTAGTAAACAATAGATCTGTAAATTTATTATTTTTTAATTTTTAAACTAAAAAAATAATTTTTTTCTAATAGTAGAAAAATAAAAAATTCCAAAAATATCTAAAAAATAAAAAGGTTGAAAATTTTTAAATTTTTTAAATTAGTTTATCCTGAATTTGTGAACAAGT
>NC_029787.2:22770888-22775331 GCF_000816755.2 Arachis ipaensis
GTTGTTTTCTTTTATTTTTTATCCACATTTTAAATATTCAAAATAAAAATATAAAAAAGCATACAAAAATAATATAGATAATTTCAGTATTTCACAGACAAAAATAGGAACACAATGGGACCCATCTCTTGATCCTTTCCCAGTCTTTCTTTCCCCATGCAAAATAACACCAAATCCCCCCACACGCACTTCGCCCATCTTCTCATTTCCTTGATAATTCACCCAGTCACACCATCCATCAAGGAAACTCCACTCAAACCAAACAGTATTATTAGTTTATTACTCTCACCAACACACCACTACTCTTGTTCTCCCCAACCCCCCACCACACTAACAAATTAACCATTTATAGTTACTCACAGTATAATTCCTTTCAGTTTCATGACCACCTTCCTCCTCTTATTCTTTTGTTCATAACCAACTCTCTCACTAAACCATGAAGGCCGCCTCCTACTCTAATTCAAGAACCATCTAACCGACCTTGACAACTCACTCTCTTCATGGAACCCTTCAGACACAACCCCGTGCCATTGGTGGGGTGTCACGTGCCGCAACGCCACCACAACTCCCGTAACTGTCACCGTCACCTCTCTCAACCTCCCCTCTGCCACTCTCAACGGCCGCCTGCAATCCCTCTCCGTTTGCCGCCGTCTCCGTCACCTCGACCTCTCCCAAAACACTCTCGTTGGAACCATTTCCTTCTCCCTCTCCCTCCTCACCGCCCTCCGCCACCTCGACCTCTCCTTCAACAACCTCTCCGGCGACATCCCCACTCAACTCAGCCACACTCTTCACCGCCTCGTGTTACTTGACTTAGTCAACAACTTCCTCAGTGGACCATTCCCGAACTCGTTAACTAACATGACGTCACTCAAGGTCCTTCATTTAGCATACAACTCCTTTGCGCCGAATTGGATCATTGAATAACCTTTTGGAGTTTCATGGTGGTAATAATAAGCTTTCTGGTAGAATCCCTGATAGCATGGCTAAATTGATCCAGTTGGGTACTCTTGATTTGAGCTATAATGAAATGTCTGGTGAAATTCTGGGTTGGATTAGCGGTTTGAATAGACTCAATGAGCTTAATTTGGCACATAATAGGTTTAGTAGCACAATTCCAAAGGAATTAGGAAGGTTGTCTGAGCTCACTGTCCTTGATCTTTCTAGTAACCAATTTTCTGGTGAGATTCCTCTAGAGCTGGAGAATCTGAAGCTCAATAAGTTCAATTTGTCATACAATCGGCTTTCTTGGGATGTTCTGCCTCATTATGCCACTAAGAATTATGAAATATGTTTTGTAGGAAACCCTGAGCTTTGTGTTAAAGGATTTGGGAAATGTCATAGCTCAAGGGGTAGAAAGTACCGGAGGTATGCATGGATTTTCAGGTCCATATTTGCAGTTGCTAGAATCTTGTTCATCCTTGGGGTGGCTGTGTTTTATGTGAGATACAGGAACTTAAGAAAGAAGAAGAGAAGTTTAAATGTTTCAAAATGGAGGTCGTTTCATAAGCTAGGCTTTGATGAGTTTGAGATTGTGAAATTGATGAGTGAAGACAATGTGATAGGGAGTAGATCATCTGGGAAGGTTTACAAGGTTGTTCTAAGCAGTGGTGCTGTTGTGGCCGTCAAGAAATTATGGAGAGAAACCAAGGATGGAATTGGGATTGTTGGTTCTGAAAAAGATGAATTTGATGTTGAAGTTGAAACACTAGGAAAAATAAGGCACAAAAATATAGTAAGGTTGTGGAGTTGCTACAACAGTGGTGACAGCAGGCTCCTGGTTTATGAATATATACCGAATGGGAACTTGGCCGATATGTTGAAGAGTAACAAGAAAAGCTTGTTGGATTGGCCAACAAGGTACAAGATTGCAATTGATGCTGCTGAGGGGCTTTCTTATTTGCATCATAGGGATGTAAAATCGAACAACATATTGCTCGACAGTGAGTTTGGAGCAAAAGTGGCTGATTTTGGAGTTGCCAAAATTGTTAATGGAACTAGCCAAGGGGCGGTGTCCATGTCTGTAATTGCAGGCTCTTATGGTTACATCGCACCAGGTTGGTGAATTTCAGTTGACAATTGATTAATTATATATTTACTTAGTCAGTATTTTGGAGTCCTCTTTTTGTTGTGTATGCTATATTCTAAAATATCAAATCAGAGTAAATATATGAGCCTGTCAAAATTTGTATTTGTGCTTTGTTTATCTTTGTCTATATGACAATGTTTCATAACGCTGAACTATAAAGAAATTTGCTGTGTTTCATAAGCAACTCGTGTGGAATTATTATGGGTGACACTGTATATTGTTTTATTTACCTTATCATGATTTCTGTTGTTTGCAAGCTGTGAAAAGAAATAGCTAATGAGCATTTATCAACAAAATGTGTGGAGTTCTTACTCATTAACCAGATAGCAGAGCTACATAGAAAAAAATTTGACTTTTGTCTCCAACTTTTGTTTTGTCCTGTGCAGAATATGCATATACTCTTCGGGTGAACAAAAAGAGTGATATTTACAGCTTTGGTGTTGTCATTTTGGAGTTAGTAACCGAAAGACCTTCTAATCATGCAGATTACGGGGAAAATGATATGGTAAAATGGGTCTCATCCTTGTTGGAACAGAAAGGAATGGATCATGTGATTGATCCTGCCCTTGATTCAACATACAGGGAGGAAATCAGCAAGGTACTTAGTGTGAGGTTTCTCTGCACAAACGTTCTCCCTATAAACTGCCCTGCAATGTGGTGGGTGGTGAAAATGCCTCGGGAAGCAGCAACGGTTCCCAGATCCCGAAGAATGAGGGAGGTAACACACTCCCCTTATTTTGATAGAGATTTCTTATCGTGAAAGAAGCATAGTTCCATTGGATGGAACTTGGAAGTATGAACCCTACTCAGTGTAGTCTCACATCGACAGATAAAAGAAAAGCATAGTCCTTATAAGCTTCTCACCGCATATGTTTGTTCGCCGAGTTGTGTAACGCCAGCTTGTGACCCAAGTGGGGGCAATTAAGGTGATGGAACAAGTGTTCTGGCCTGCTAGGTTGGGCTTGCAAGGGCTAATTGTCGGCCTGCCCACTCCAAGTTGAGAGTTGGGCCCGGTAGTCTGGGCGAAGGCCCAAGGCCCCTCGGCCCCTAAAATGGAGGGTAATGCGCGAGGCTGGCTTAACAGAGCAGCGACCACTTCCTGCTCCCAACAGTGGAGGGATCACAGGCCACTGTTCTTCTGGCCCGATATAACCTGGTAGGCCTAGCATCCTGGACCATCATTTTTTATAATTTTTATTCCTCAACGTTAGGACAAAATAAAAGGCTGTTTCTTTTACTCGGTTTCAGATTTATTAAACACAATCTTTATTCTTTATACCTTGCCATCCCAGTCTAGGAACATAGTAATTTATAATTACTTACATAACCATAACGTACATTATTTAATAATACACCTTGCCATCCCACTCACTCATTGAAGAAAGCATGTTATTATGTTAAATCAAACTTTTTACTCAACTCGTCACTAAGACTATAATGGTTCTTAAAGCACAGCGATAACAGAATGTCAAGTTGTCAACAATGAATGCTGATGAACTTGAGTGTAATTGAGAGAAGCTGAAAAATTTTCCTTGTATATATCTATTATTGCTTTAATTACATTAGAGACTCATATTATTGCAGGATCACTAGGATTGACACTATTGATTTACCAAATAAATTGCATTAATGTGAACAATGAAAATGATCAAATTCTTGTATGCATGTGTCTCAAAAGGATGAATAGAAGAGGGTCCTAAGTTTTTCCATTAAAGTCAATAGAGCCATCGACAATTTGATCAAAACTATTACCAAGTATATCTTCGGGCTTGAAGATGGATAATTGGAAGAGGCGGTGGAGTTTTCTAAAAAGATATGCATGGTAAAATTTTGGTATTAGTCATGAAAAATTTTCATACTATAAAGATGTTTCTAATGAAAGATTGGTTAAACTCAAGTTGAGTTACACCAGAATTTATTATATATAAATAAATTCATTGTAAGTTTGTAATTCTAACTGAAAATAGTTATAATTGTACTTAATTAAATAAAAAATTATAACCATAAAATCTAAGCATAAGTTCATTACGACTCTAACTAAATTTATACTGAAGCAATTTGAAGGAAATAGTCCTTCCAAATCCTAGGGTGATATGGAGATAAAATTTTTGAAGATAAAAATATGACATTAGAATCAAATTTTTAGTGTGTTGAATAAATTAAAAAATTCGAAGAATTTTAAATATAGATTTTTGCAATATTTATTGAAAAACTTATATATATACTCTCCATTTTAATTTTTTATCAGTCTCATTCTAAACAAATTGAAAATTCATAATATCAATTGTTTTTAATATCAAGATAATATTAATAATGTATTTTTATAATAATATTAATTTAAAATATATAATGAT
>NC_029787.2:22775472-22783823 GCF_000816755.2 Arachis ipaensis
AAATATATAATGATGCTTAATAAAATCTATATATTATTGAGACAAATGTTAAAAAAAAAAAGAGAGCATATAAATAAATAATTAATTTTCTTAAACACCGATCCATTTGTCTTTAAAACTTAAGTACCACATAAACTTTTGCATACACATGACATACTTTCACCTGCTACTATTAATTTGTTAGCTTGATATGATATAAGTCTAGGATAATATAAAATGAAGTAACCAATAATATAATGGTTCATATAAATCAAGGCGAAAGGATGGTTGGGACCTAATGATTTTCACCTTTATACTCAAATAGAGCAATATGCTTTCTAACAACCACCAACACTAGACAAAAAGTAGGGACGCTACTTGCTACTTCTAATCTTAGTTAATCTCATCAAATTTACAAAATCCACCTCATAGATCCATATGCACACAAACTAAATTAATCATATATAATAATTATGAATTTCATAAGTAGGGAACTCAGAGAGGAGGGAGTAGCATTTGGATCACTTCTACTCCCTTCATTTTAAGCGATTGTTAGTTTTGTTATTTGATTAGCAATGTTGTTAGAAACTTACCATTCGACCCCTTTAACATTCTCAATATAATGTCTGTAATGAACACAATTATATTTATACCGATTAAACAAGAAGCCTTGAAAATTAGTATTACATATCCAACATTACAGTCAACAATCCATGTAAAGATAAAAGAAAAAATTATTCTAAAGGACCGTTAGGAAGATTTAATTATTAAAAGAGATCTTTAATACCAAAATTATTAAAAAGGACCAAATTTTTTTATCTTCCTAAATTACTGATTATTTATTTACATTCATATATCCATACAACACATTAATTTTTACACCCTTGGATGAATGACCCATTTAGCTACAGCTTTGATAGGATTTTTGAAAGGAAAAAAGAATTTCAAATGAGTTATTTGCACTTTGAATGCAGTAAATGTATTTAGCATATTAGCATAATTGCTAATTCAATTAGCTTGCTATTGTGAACCGAAAGCTGGATGCAATTTTTCTAAATTTGACTGTCAAACTGAGTAACATAAAGAGTTTGTGTAAAATATGGATATTAAAAAGATTTAAAAAGATTTAATTATTAAAAAGGATCTTTAATACTAAAATTATTAAGAAGGACTAAATCTTTTTACATAATATTTAAGAAGAAGAACCAAATCTTTTTATAAGGAGATAAATATATCCTTAACTATTTTTCTTTAACCATATTTATTTCAGTAGTCTTGACTACAGAAACTGAAAATATGTTTACCATTTTAATACATTCTCCAGTTTCGGGAGTGTTTGTAAATGAATATCTTGCAACTTGATGTTATGTATAACATCTTGTTTTCTATTATCATCATCAGCTTCTTTAAATATAACTTTGATTGACTCACAATTCGTAACCCTCAAACAATTTAAATTTGACAATCTTTTAACCGTATTATGAGAAATTATATGGACCAATTCATCACATTTCTCAATGATCAGAGTGTGTAGTTTGCCAAAAGAATTTCCATGAGCTTCAGAATTTCATATTTTGCACAAATTCTTTATGTTACTCAGTTTGACAGTCAAATTTAAAAAAATTGCATCCTGCTTTTAGTTCACAATAGCAAGCTAATTGAATTAGCAATTATGCTAATATGCTAAATATATTTACTGCATTCAAAGTGCAAATAACTCATTTGAAATTCTTTTTTAATTTCCTTTCAAAAATCCTATCAAAACTGTAGCTAAATGGGTCATTCATCGAAGGGGGTAAAAATTAATGTGTTGTATGAATATATGAATATAAATAAATAATCAGTAATTTAGAAAGATAAAAAGATTTGGTCATTCTTTAATAATTTTGATATTAAAGGTCTTTTTTAATAATTAAATCTTTCTAACGGTCCTTTAAAATAATTTTCCCAAGATAAAAACATTCGAAACTCTTCAAAACAAGAATATCCGAATCTCAATTAAAAAATACATGCGAAATTCAAATTGAAAAAAGGTTAATTTTTAGTAGGTTTTATATTGAACTTGTTCGGCAAACTATATTATAGTATTGATTAAAATTGATTACCGTAATATTAATTCTTTAGCATTGTTTTTTATTAAATGCAATTTGAAAAATTTATAAAAGGATATGTTATACTAAGTAACAATCGTAGTTGTTGGCTTAATAATAATAATAATAATAATAACGACTTAATCCATTATTATTAGTAGAGACAAATTAGATTAAACCAATACTTTCATTACAAATCAAATATTTCCACTCAATATGAAAATATCTATTGAGTGGGAACGCTAGGGGTTTCTTGCTATGCATGAGAAGTCTACGTGAAGTAATAGAATTATGTTGGGCTATGAAAACAATTGTTCTCTTCAATTCAATTTTCCCCCTTATTAATAGAGTCTTCTTGGTATTTATATTTTTAACTTTATCAACACTCTAGGGTGACATTGGACCTAAATTCTTACTCTTTGAGCTTATACATTCGGTTGCCCCAATCCCACTCTAGCTCTAAATCCATATTTTAATAGTTTCTTTCTAGGTTTAACATCATTTCTTTATTTCATCAAATTCATCATCAGAGCAGAGCTATGTACCTTTAATCAGTGTAAAATGGACAAAATCACGTCCCAAAAATTAAAAAGAATAAAAACCAACATTTATTCATCTACAAGTTTTCATATACCAAGTAATATATACAAAGCATACCTAAACTTGAAATCAAAGCAATGTTTTTATTCCTTTTTAATTTTTTTTATTATTCTTATCTCTCTCATTGCAACCAATCCTATCTTCTATTCTTCTATCTCATTCTCTCTATTTAGTTTTGTTTTTGGGGGAAGGAAACTGCTTCTTGAAAACTGAAAAGAAAGCACAAAAAAGAGAAAGTGAGGGAGAATTTAATTCTTTAATTCCTTCCCACACCTCAACAAGTGCTAGCATGAGGGGTGGTGCAATCTTTAGAAGAGACAAGTTTATAAACTTTTTCTCCCTTTAATTTTATATTTAATTAATAATTATTACTACTTACTTTATTATTAGATCCCTCTTTTGAAGTACATACTCAACCCTTCTATCTCTCACACACACACACACACAAACACAACTTTCTATCTTTCTCTTTTTAGTTTTTGTTCTATTTGTTTTATAGAACAAGAGAAAAACAAAGGAAGGAAAAGAAGATATCCATAAGTGGAATATGAATGTGTGAGAAGGATAATAAACAATAAGGAGAAATGACTGAGTGCAATGAACATGAAAACAATCATGGCAACATCATAGTGGAGGGAAGAAAAGACAGTTTAATTAGAACTTGTCCAACATGTGGTCATCACATCAAATGCCAAGATCAGGTTCTTAGTTCTAAATACCCCTTTAATTTGTTATTAGTTAGCACATATAATTAAGTCCACTTTATTTGTTATTTTATAGTTTAACTTATTAGAATCTGATTTATTTGTTGTAAAAAGTTTTTCATTAGTTTGATAATTGTTCATATCATAAATATATATGATTTTGTGCTTTCTTTTCAGTTTTCAAGAAGCAGTTTCCTTCCCCCAAAAACAAAACTAAATAGAGAGAATGAGATAGAAGAATAGAAGATAGGATTGGTTGCAATGAGAGAGATAAGAATAATAAAAAAAATTAAAAAGGAATAAAAACATTGCTTTGATTTCAAGTTTAGGTATGCTTTGTATATATTACTTGGTATATGAAAACTTGTAGATGAATAAATGTTGGTTTTTATTCTTTTTAATTTTTGGGACGTGATTTTGTCCATTTTACACTGATTAAAGGTACATAGCTCTGCTCTGATGATGAATTTGATGAAATAAAGAAATGATGTTAAACCTAGAAAGAAACTATTAAAATATGGATTTAGAGCTAGAGTGGGATTGGGGCAACCGAATGTATAAGCTCAAAGAGTAAGAATTTAGGTCCAATGTCACCCTAGAGTGTTGATAAAGTTAAAAATATAAATACCAAGAAGACTCTATTAATAAGGGGGAAAATTGAATTGAAGAGAACAATTGTTTTCATAGCCCAACATAATTCTATTACTTCACGTAGACTTCTCATGCATAGCAAGAAACCCCTAGCGTTCCCACTCAATAGATATTTTCATATTGAGTGGAAATATTTGATTTGTAATGAAAGTATTGGTTTAATCTAATTTGTCTCTACTAATAATAATGGATTAAGTCGTTATTATTATTATTATTATTATTAAGCCAACAACTACGATTGTTACTTAGTATAACATATCCTTTTATAAATTTTTCAAATTGCATTTAATAAAAAACAATGCTAAAGAATTAATATTACGGTAATCAATTTTAATCAATACTATAATATAGTTTGCCGAACAAGTTCAATATAAAACCTACTAAAAATTAACCTTTTTTCAATTTGAATTTCGCATGTATTTTTTAATTGAGATTCGGATATTCTTGTTTTGAAGAGTTTCGAATGTTTTTATCTTGGGAAAATTATTTTAAAGGACCGTTAGAAAGATTTAATTATTAAAAAAGACCTTTAATATCAAAATTATTAAAGAATGACCAAATCTTTTTATCTTTCTAAATTACTGATTATTTATTTATATTCATATATTCATACAACACATTAATTTTTACCCCCTTCGATGAATGACCCATTTAGCTACAGTTTTGATAGGATTTTTGAAAGGAAATTAAAAAAGAATTTCAAATGAGTTATTTGCACTTTGAATGCAGTAAATATATTTAGCATATTAGCATAATTGCTAATTCAATTAGCTTGCTATTGTGAACCGAAAGCTGGATGCAATTTTTCTAAATTTGACTGTCAAACTGAGTAACATAAAGAGTTTGTGTAAAATATGGATATTAAAAAGATTTAAAAAGATTTAATTATTAAAAAGGATCTTTAATACTAAAATTATTAAGAAGGACTAAATCTTTTTACATAATATTTAAGAAGAAGAACCAAATCTTTTTATAAGGAGATAAATATATCCTTAACTATTTTTCTTTAACCATATTTATTTCAGTAGTCTTGACTACAGAAACTGAAAATATGTTTACCATTTTAATACATTCTCCAGTTTCGGGAGTGTTTGTAAATGAATATCTTGCAACTTGATGTTATGTATAACATCTTGTTTTCTATTATCATCATCAGCTTCTTTAAATATAACTTTGATTGACTCACAATTCGTAACCCTCAAACAATTTAAATTTGACAATCTTTTAACCGTATTATGAGAAATTATATGGACCAATTCATCACATTTCTCAATGATCAGAGTGTGTAGTTTGCCAAAAGAATTTCCATGAGCTTCAGAATTTCATATTTTGCACAAATTCTTTATGTTACTCAGTTTGACAGTCAAATTTAAAAAAATTGCATCCTGCTTTTAGTTCACAATAGCAAGCTAATTGAATTAGCAATTATGCTAATATGCTAAATATATTTACTGCATTCAAAGTGCAAATAACTCATTTGAAATTCTTTTTTAATTTCCTTTCAAAAATCCTATCAAAACTGTAGCTAAATGGGTCATTCATCGAAGGGGGTAAAAATTAATGTGTTGTATGAATATATGAATATAAATAAATAATCAGTAATTTAGAAAGATAAAAAGATTTGGTCATTCTTTAATAATTTTGATATTAAAGGTCTTTTTTAATAATTAAATCTTTCTAACGGTCCTTTAAAATAATTTTCCCAAGATAAAAACATTCGAAACTCTTCAAAACAAGAATATCCGAATCTCAATTAAAAAATACATGCGAAATTCAAATTGAAAAAAGGTTAATTTTTAGTAGGTTTTATATTGAACTTGTTCGGCAAACTATATTATAGTATTGATTAAAATTGATTACCGTAATATTAATTCTTTAGCATTGTTTTTTATTAAATGCAATTTGAAAAATTTATAAAAGGATATGTTATACTAAGTAACAATCGTAGTTGTTGGCTTAATAATAATAATAATAATAATAACGACTTAATCCATTATTATTAGTAGAGACAAATTAGATTAAACCAATACTTTCATTACAAATCAAATATTTCCACTCAATATGAAAATATCTATTGAGTGGGAACGCTAGGGGTTTCTTGCTATGCATGAGAAGTCTACGTGAAGTAATAGAATTATGTTGGGCTATGAAAACAATTGTTCTCTTCAATTCAATTTTCCCCCTTATTAATAGAGTCTTCTTGGTATTTATATTTTTAACTTTATCAACACTCTAGGGTGACATTGGACCTAAATTCTTACTCTTTGAGCTTATACATTCGGTTGCCCCAATCCCACTCTAGCTCTAAATCCATATTTTAATAGTTTCTTTCTAGGTTTAACATCATTTCTTTATTTCATCAAATTCATCATCAGAGCAGAGCTATGTACCTTTAATCAGTGTAAAATGGACAAAATCACGTCCCAAAAATTAAAAAGAATAAAAACCAACATTTATTCATCTACAAGTTTTCATATACCAAGTAATATATACAAAGCATACCTAAACTTGAAATCAAAGCAATGTTTTTATTCCTTTTTAATTTTTTTTATTATTCTTATCTCTCTCATTGCAACCAATCCTATCTTCTATTCTTCTATCTCATTCTCTCTATTTAGTTTTGTTTTTGGGGGAAGGAAACTGCTTCTTGAAAACTGAAAAGAAAGCACAAAAAAGAGAAAGTGAGGGAGAATTTAATTCTTTAATTCCTTCCCACACCTCAACAAGTGCTAGCATGAGGGGTGGTGCAATCTTTAGAAGAGACAAGTTTATAAACTTTTTCTCCCTTTAATTTTATATTTAATTAATAATTATTACTACTTACTTTATTATTAGATCCCTCTTTTGAAGTACATACTCAACCCTTCTATCTCTCACACACACACACACACAAACACAACTTTCTATCTTTCTCTTTTTAGTTTTTGTTCTATTTGTTTTATAGAACAAGAGAAAAACAAAGGAAGGAAAAGAAGATATCCATAAGTGGAATATGAATGTGTGAGAAGGATAATAAACAATAAGGAGAAATGACTGAGTGCAATGAACATGAAAACAATCATGGCAACATCATAGTGGAGGGAAGAAAAGACAGTTTAATTAGAACTTGTCCAACATGTGGTCATCACATCAAATGCCAAGATCAGGTTCTAAATACTAAATACCCCTTTAATTTGTTATTAGTTAGCACATATAATTAAGTCCACTTTATTTGTTATTTTATAGTTTAACTTATTAATTTATTTGTTATTTGTTGTAAAAAGTTTTTCATTAGTTTGATAATTGTTCATATCATAAATATATATGAGAGAGAGTTATTTTATTATTATAATAACAATAATAATATATTAGAATTTTTTTTGGCAAGTTGTTGTATTAATAATATAAATAAGTATAGGGTGGTGGACTTCATGACTTACCTGGACTTCCAGCTGGAGTGAAGTTTGATCCAACAGATCAAGAGATTCTTGAACATTTGGAAGCAAAAGTGCGATCTGATATTCACAAGCTTCACCCTTTAATTGATGAGTTCATCCCAACTCTTGAAGGAGAGAATGGAATCTGCTATACTCATCCAGAGAACTTGCCAGGTCATCAATACAATTTATACATGCATGCATATTATTACTATCTTTATAATATTGAGAAATATAATGATACTTTTATTATATTATATAATTATAGTTTTGGATAATTTGCGAGAACTTATTTAATTTGTTACATATATATAATATAGGAAGACTCTTAAGTGTGCCGGAAACATCGTTATTTCAATTGATTTAACCGTTGATCTGAATTATAAAAATATATTAATTAAAATTAACGGTTAAAACAATTAGAATATCGGTGTTTTCGATACACTTGAAATTTTTTCTATAAATAGTCCCATGACATTGGAGATTTGGAGTAGTATTATTACGTCCTTTTATAATAAATTAAAATCATATTTTAAATAAAAGCGGTGATTGTAATTTGATGTTTAATTTCACGAGCCTAAAAAAAATTCTAACAACTAATAAGATTTCCCTATCAATTAGTATATTTAATTTCAAGTGAACGTTTTGAAACTTGAAAGTGATTAGATATCTTATAATAAATCTGAAATCTTTGTAATGAATTTACCAATAATGTTGACACTTATGCTTGATTTGATTTGACAAAATTTTTTGAAGAGGTATTGTGAAAAGTACAAATTGTTTGTTTTGTATATGTTAAATAAAAAAAATTCATGTATTTGTATTTAGCAATAGATCTAAAAAATTTTGACAGCAAGAGTAAAATATATATAATATAATAATATTTTGGTTTAAATATTTTATTTGTTCTT
>NC_029787.2:22783850-22806502 GCF_000816755.2 Arachis ipaensis
TATTATTTTTTCTCTTACGAAGAATAATAAGAATTGAACTCTAGATCTTTTGGTCATAAAAATTTTGATATCATATCATAAAATTACTTCTTTTAAAAATTTAAACTAATAAAAAAATACATAAATAATTATATCTTAAAAAAAATAATTTCCATTTCCAGGTGTCTAAATAATCTCAGAAATGTAATGTTAAAATCATAGTTTGAACTTTAAAGTGACTTTTCTTTAAGACTTCAGTAACATAATTAAAACGAAGATAAAGTAGCTGGTCTATTAAGCAGCATTTTGTGGCAGATGTAACCGTTTATGGTTTACACATACAACATATTAAACGTAGGTTTTGAAAATTATTTGCATCCCTTCAAACTTAAACCAACCATTCAACCAATGCTATATATACATGTGATCGTGCATGGGATCTAGTATGTATGAAGCTGATATCTTAACATACAATAATCTTACATATGTGAAGTTGATAATAAGTTGTATGCTGCTTGCTTTTATTTTAAAGATTAATTTTGATGCATTATTAGATGTTAGCATAAAATAGTTTAATTGAAGTAATAATAAAGTGACATGTTTTGTTCATGCCACAAACAAATAATTAATTTATTACATTTAACAAGAAAAATGTAAAACACTTAGAGAAAGTACACGGTAATAACAATTGAGGAATGCTAGAGCAAACAATTTTTGTGATTTGTAGCCATCAAATAGCTATCAATGATGGTTTTAATGGTGTAAGATTGGTGTGGTGTGAGATTTCATCCAATGGCTCATTTTTCTTTGCTAGTTACATGCTGGTCAGAATTTAACAAAGTTGTTGGTCCCCTAGACTTTTCCATAACAATTATCACGTATATTTACCAAAAGAGGAAGTATAGGAAGCCAATGGAATATTTCTACAATGTGTACAATGAAGGTTTAGGGATGTCCGATTCAGTATTAGAGATATAACCATTAGTGTTACATTTTTCTATCAGCTTAAATTTTTGGGATGAGTGGTTTCATGACATAGTATTAGAGCTCTAAATTCGAAAGATCAAGAGTTCGATCTTTGGTAAACCCCAAAATTAACTTAAGCTTTTGAAATGAGTGATTTTTTAACTCATAGCCCTATTGTACGGATGATATTCTTTTTTTAACTCATAACCCCGTTGTATTGTACAATAATAGTATATCATTAGTTAAAACAACAATGTGTGAAAGATAAAAAAACAGCCAAAATAATTAAAATTTATTTTGTTAATTGCTACTACAATTAATAAATATTAAATAAGATAAATTTGAGTTATTTTTTTCGTCACCCTAACTAACATTACCCTAGTTAAAATGAAATTTATAATTTTATGTGGATTATTAATACTTTATGATCGAATTTTGGTACAGGAGTAAGCAAGGATGGGTTGATCCGGCACTTCTTCCACCGGCCGTCGAAAGCATACACAACCGGAACAAGGAAGAGGAGGAAGGTGAACTCGGACGAAGAGGGAAACGAAACCCGTTGGCACAAAACAGGCAAGACCAGACCAGTCTATATTAGGGGGAAGCTGAAAGGATACAAGAAAATCCTTGTTCTCTACACAAACTATGGTGGGAAGCAAAGGAAGCCAGAGAAAACCAATTGGGTGATGCACCAATACCACCTTGGCAATGATGAAGAGGAGAAAGAAGGGGAGTTGGTTGTTTCCAAAGTGTTCTACCAAACACATCCTAGACAATGTTCTTCACTCTTGGTCAATAACAACAAAGACTCTTCAACAACACTTGTCAAGGGTAATAATAATAATGGGTTTGTTGAGTATTACCATTCAAATTTCATATCATTTGATCAAGGGGAACACCAACATAGATCTAGTGGGGCTCAAGTCGTCATTTCACATTTTCCTCTCCATGAAGCTGCTCCTAATTATCATTCTTTGAATCAAAAGGAGTAGTGTAGAAAAAATAGTAAATTACCATTTTATCTATGAAAGAATTAGCTTGCTGATAAAATGGTTTTCTGGAGATTGATAATTATTTTATGGTACTCGATTTTTTTTTTTTGTTTAACAAAATTACTTAAAGCAATCATAATTTGTTGTTGTTGAAATGGTAATTTATTTGGGGAAATAGACATATAAGGTGAAAGAGTTTGTGAAAAGAGCTGAGGAGAGGAAAATCATAAATAGGAGTTTTTTTTATATAATATTGAGGCATTATTGTAACATATTATGAAAAGTAGTTAAGAGGGCACATAAGTGAACAATAATAATTATTAATAAGGAGAGAATTTTGTTCATTTCCAATACTACTGTGTTTGTTGAGGAAGAAATCAATTAAGAATTCGGCGAAGTGAAGAACATGTGGTATTTGTTATGTCACTGTGTTTCTGCTGTCTCCCGTCTAAAGGTATATTATTATTATTGTGATTGGGTGAGTTCTAACCATCAATCTGTATAGACATGACTTATGTAAATTGGTGCGATTTATGCCGCACTTTCTAAAAGAGATAAAATAATTGTCCTTTAATACAATTTATATGTAAATAAGTTGTTACTGCGATTTATCTATAAAAAAGAGGGCATATATAAGGAGAATAGGATTGAAAGGTACCAAAGATTAGTTGAAAAAGGAGAAAACTAAGAGCTAACAAGAGAAATGCAGAGAGAGTTGAGAGAAGAGATGGCAGAACCTTTTAGTTAGCATCTGCATCTGAGTTAATTAACATTTATTACAAACTAAATGATAGAGTTGCAAGTGTTGTGTATCTCTAACAAAATTGACAGTTTAACATTCTGAATGTGAAAGGTGGTTAGACAACTAACTAACAGATTAGAATAATTTCTACATTCTTTTTCATGGCCCCATCTCTTTTATTTTCCACCTTCAAAACTTTCTTCTGTTTCAGATGATGCTGACGAATTATTGGGATAGTGTACCATAAACTTGTCTCTGAGATTGAGAAAAGAAGTCGAAGAAAGTGCCTTTGTAAAGGTATTTGCAATTTGTACAGAACTAGGAATATGCATTACTTGACTCACTTTGCTTGTAACATAGTTTTTCACAAAGTAAAAATCAATTTCAAAATGTTTAATTTTAGAGTGTAAGATAGGATGTGCTGCTAGTAACACAACACTTTGATTATCACAATAGACAATGGGTGAAACTGTTATAGGGAATTGCAATTTATTAAGCAATCCTTTGATCTAAATCAACTCTGCAACTAAGTCAGTCAAGGCTCTATATTCAGCCTTTTATGCTTGAACGAGCGACTGCACCTTGCTTCTTAGATGACCAAGATATTAAGTTTTTCTCAAGAAATACACAAAATTCTCCAACTAAATGATTTTCTATCATTAGGATCTCCAACCCAGTTTGAGTCAGAATAAGTTGTTATTGTCATGGAAGAATTTTTGCTCAGCTTCAAGCCATGTGAAGCGGTGCCGCTCACATACCTTAAGATTCTCTTTACTAACTTCCAATGTGCTTCTAGTGGTGCTTGCATTAATTACGCTGCTCTGTTTACACTATATGACAATTCTAGCCTTGTCACTGTCAAGTATTGCAAGCTTCCCACAACTAACCTATATAGATGAGGATTTTGGAAGACAACCCCACCAGTAGCTTGCATCTTCAAAGTGGAGGGTAAGGGTGCACTACAAGATTTTTGTTTATTTGTGACAATTTTTTTCTTATTTGTGGAGGCTTATAATCCCTATCAAATAGTTTGTGGAAGTTTTTAAAACCCCCAAAATTTAAAGTGCTACGAGGTCTTTTATGGGGAGTTTTGTGTGTGTTTAGTAGGGATTTTATATGAGACTTTTGTGGCAGTTTTAAATCACTTTTGTGACAGTTTAAAACCTCCATAAATCTTAAAATTATTTATTTATTTTTAATTTTAAATAATTCATTAATCTCATTTCATTTACATATTCTCAAATTAAAAATTTATTTTTTAATATCAAAATTAAAAAATTAAATCTTTTATAACATAATTCCTCAATATAAGACATAATTCTATGTATAAAAAAAAAATTCTCAATGTCAATAATTCCAAACATAATTGCATATGATATTATTATACATAACTATTACTATTTTTCTTTAAAAAGTAAAATAAAAAACAACGACTCCAATATTTCAATATCATCTAATTACATAAAAGTTTCAAAATAAAAATATGAATACAATCCCAGAAGACCTTTAGAGGATATTTTATATTCATGAACTGAATCAGAGAATGCATCTGGCACTACAAGATTCAAGTTGATTTGTGGCGATTTTTTTATTGGTTTGTGGGGGTTTGAAACCCCACCAAAAGGTTAGTGGGAGTTCTAAACCTCCAAAATTTGAGGTGCCACGAGCTGATTTGTGGCGGTTTTGTAAAACACCAAGACATAAGTTAGTGGCGGTTCTTTGTCTGCTTTGTGGGGGGTTTTGAGTTTAATTTTTTGGCAGTTTTTTGAAATTTTTGTGGCGGTTTAAAACCTCCACAAAAACTGAATTTCCAAAAAAAAAAAATTACATCAATCAAGCTAAAGATTATTTAACTTTAAAGAAATTGGTAATTAGTATGTAATGAATAGAAATTTAAACAAATTACATCAATCAAATTGGTATGAAATGAACAACTTAGATCAATTAAATTTACATATTTTATATGATCTGACAATATATAAAATGATATCAGATAGTAACCCACCACTACAACAATAAATGCGGCCTTAAGATTGCCACAGGCTTCACAATAAGCTCTATTTGTCAGGAAAGGGAACTATCTGCTCAGGTAAGAAACAAATAATATCAAATAAGCAAAAAATAAGCATTAACTTCAAGTAAAACCTATACAAAATACAAATATGATAAAAAAAATATGCTTCTGTAAAAGATAGAATCCTCATTCCTCTGAGAAACCCTTCATAAGGTGTTCTACTCCATCCTAAGGATCCCTTCTCCTATAATAACTCTTCAGCATAAAAATGTAAAACAAATTATTGTAACTTGTTTCAAACAAATTGATTTCATAAGAAAATCTGCTAGATGGCTTTAATTGCTAGAGTTACATGCCATGACTAGTGACCTTTGCATGAATAAGGGGGCTTATCTCTACATTTCATCATTGATAAAATGCCATTTTCAAAGAATCATGAGCAATGAGTTTTATATAGTTAGCACTGTGAAATATTAACAAGGCCTCACCTGTTCCACTTTCCACTAGCACCAGCAGAATATTCCAGGATATTGCCAACTGCCATCCATGAACAAAATATAGCATTTACTACATTGTGTTGATCAGGACCTAATAATAGGAAAATTATTGTATCATGACGTTTCGTCAATATCAAGAAGGTATTTAATATAAGATGAAAATCAAGAATCCACATTGTGATTGTTGAGAACGTGAACAAAGAAAGCATGTAAAATAAGCAAGTTCTACCTGAAAAGGTCATCAGCCAAAAGTGCCCAAGCTGGTCCCTACAAATTAAATTTTGAAAACATAAAATGAAAACTTACTTTCTTTCATCAATATAAAGATAACAGAAAGAAGCACATTCTAATTCTTTGACCTTACCTGCACAGTGTTGTTGGCAAGATCCAGCATCCAGAACCCAAAAATAAATACAAGAGCAGCTCTTGTTCGGTTAACTTTAAATGTGCTAGAATTTCAAAAATATAAAATTTATTAGTATTTAAGTAGGTTAATAGACGTGAAATTTTAAAAGCAGAAGTGTGGTAAAACTAAAGAGTAAACAAAAATGAATAGCTGGCAAGGAAAACCTACAATGCTCACTTGTATCTCCGAATAAATATCCAATCGTCTGCAGAAAATCCAATTAATATCACCAACATTACAAGACATAATTTAGCTAATGTGAAATTAAGTGTCAAAGTAATCCAGATGTAAACAATAATGACCACTGATGCTTACAGCCAAGGAAATCATAAAGGATCCTGCCAGAATGAATGGACCCTGTTATTTGCATGTTTAAATCAATCTAATAATGAATCATAAATTTGTCCAGACCAACACCCATATTCCATAAATAAATATATGTTATAAAGTTAATAAACATTCAGTGAAAAGGCATTGACGCTTGAATATAATTTAATGGAGCAATAGAAAAAATAGGCATGAGAAGAAATTTAAAGAAAATTAATATAAAAATTAAAAATAAAGCAAGACTATATCACCTATCACAAGGCCAGTAATAGGGCCACAAAGCTAGATAAATGAAGAAAATGCATATCCTATACCCAACGTCTGCACCAAAAATGAGTATACAGTTAATCGGAAAGTTGAATATAATTCTATAAAGACATACATTAAACATTGACAGCAAATTAGTTAATACCAAAAGCATATATTAAAAAAAGGATAATCGCCCAAAACAAGTCAAGCAGAAAACCATGCAAGCAAATACACCTCTTATGCAACTAAAATAATTAAATAATAGAAATACTCCTCTGAAGCCAATTGCAATTGATCCGCTTAGAGCTTAAGAGAATCTGCGCTCAACGGCTTGTGAAGTGACAACTTTGAAATACCACTTCTGTGGCGATTGGTGAATGCCAAATAGTGTCGAACAAAGTTTCTGTGGACAGATAACCATTCTGTTCATGAAATCCACATAAAAGGTGCAAAAATAGCAATCTGGAATCATTGAAATCATATAAGCAAGTGAGAAAGTATTCGTATGAAGCTGAATTAGGCACAAATTGGAGTTAATAGAGATCTCAAATTCAATTCATCTTTCTCACAGACATGGAGATTGTCTGAAAAAATTCTGGACGGAAGTGAGTGAGAAATTTAAGTCTCGAACTAAACAAGAATAAATTAGGAAGAAATTCTCACCGCAATGACTTGGAACATGAGAATCAGTTCCACGAGATCTGATAGCTTTGAATGCAGCTTCAATCGAACTTTCCAGAGACTCCCGCTCGCACGCCTTCCAGATCTCCTCAGCTAGTGTCACTGCGTCCGCGCCGAAACCGCGCTCTGAATCCTTCAAGCCATCGGAGCAAAAGCAGAACCAACAGAAGAACCCGTCGTGGAAGATGACGCAGAAGCAGAAGATCTAAGCATTACCTCAACGATCTGAATGCAATCATCACTGACTTGGAACGAAGGAGACAATGATGGCAACACCGGCAAGAAGATGAATGGCGGTGGCGGTGACGGTGGCGGTGGCAATGACATTGAGATTCTAGGGTTTCAGAGAGATCTCACTCTCCCTCGTCCTTTCTCTCGAAGCCCTGTTTTGAAGTTTTATTTTTTTTTTTTTGTTGGTATGGGCTGAGTGAATGAATAATTGGTTGGATTGGATTTTTTTTTATAATTAATTGGATTGGAAGTATTATTACAGTGAGAGTTTTTGTTAATTATTTAAGGAGGTTTTATAATTTTCCACAAATAAAATATATTATGGAGGTTTTTAGTAACTCCTATTAAAAAACTATCACAAACAAATAAAAATTTTGTAGTGTGGTGAACCCTGGAACTCATACCTGCATAATTATGCAAGTATTTTCAATGTTTGCAACCCTAACTTCATATAACCATGAAAACAAAATCAAACTCATGCTAAATCAATTTAGTTATATACAACTTTTGCTAATTTAATACACCATTACACTCGTAAAGAAAATAGAATCAAATTAACTAACCCTGTTCCACTCAGCTCAACACTTCAATTTCATTTAACTTAATGCATGCTCTCATTGCTAAAAAAAATTGAAAAAATTCTTTAAATGCATGATTTTTGCCAAACATATACATTTTCTAAATTAAAGAGGCAAATTTGCCAAACATATATGAAAATAATTTTAAAAAAATGAAAAAGAAAATAAAAAAATGAAAAAGAAGTAAAATTCAGACACAGAGGATACTGTTCCAAATATCCCTATAGCAAAGTCTGAAGAAGAAAAAAAACTTAAAAGGTCCAAAAATCCACAACACAATACACATTTATACTATCTATTAATATTGAATGAAACTAAATAGACCAAACACACGCCAATATGAACAGACCTTTTTTAAACATTCTTCAATCCCAGACTTAAGCCTAAGTAAAAGATAAATGAAAAAAAAAATTAAATGCCACGAGAATGATGATCAAATTAACTAAGAAGCCTGGGAGACATACTTAGGTGATGTATGTCCAGAAATCCCACAGTTGTAGTAGCAGCTTCAGCCGCATCCAGCACCACCTATGCCTACTTGCACTATACGAACACAATGCTCAATGAATCAGTCATAAAATGTAAAAATAAAGGAAAAGAAAAGAAAGAAACTCTTATCATTCTTAAGTAATATTACTATATATTGTACATGCGGACATAATCATTAATTAATGCATAAAAAAATCAACATATGAATAAAGAATGGTGCTCTGCTCACGAATACAAACATCACTATATATGGTTTCATTCCAACTGATTTAGTTAGTTATATATATCAAACGTGTTTTAGCCTTTAGACAAAGCAAAATTCAATACTTTAAATAGCTTTACTTTTATCATACCTTGGCCGAATACAAAACAATATCTTCCTTAGTTAGTTTGAAAGCATGACTACTTCCATATGATGCAAGATTCAAGGCAGCATGTGGTTCTGCCTGACACAATAGCACACATTTTATTACATGCCTTAATCCCATCCATATTCTGTGTGATTCACGGAATTAAGAAAATCATTAGAGGATTCTAAAAGTAACTTACTTGAGATCATGTTGTTACAATTAGCAGATCCTTTGGAGCATAAGCATCAATATCCACTGCTTTTACCTATGTAAAATTATAAATAATGAAAAACAAGGTAACAGACATGAAAAACACAAAGTCATTACAAATAAAAGATAAAGATAAAGATGAATAGGTGCTATCATAAATTTCTAAACATAAAGAGGCAATCACATAATTAAAATTTTACCTCTCTAGCCACAAAGAAGAGGAACTTGTGATCAGCTAAGTTTCCTTCAACCAAGAAACAGAACCGTGCGAGAAGGAGGCACAGCCATCGCGCCACCGTCGCTGTCTTCATCGCGTGTGGAGTCGCCGTTGCCGACAAGCCCAGCCGCCGCCCAGTTGTGTCGCCGCCATGAAGACCTCGCCGACGTCTTCCCCTTCGCAGATCGTCACCGTCTTTGGAGCAGAAAGCGAAAGAGATCTCACGGTGGAGGAAACAGGAAGGCACCGCCGTGCAGCGAGAAGCTACCGCCGTCGTTGCGCGCTCCGTCACCGCTACTGCTGGGGCTGCGCCGCCGTGACTGAGCTTCTGCCACCCGAAACCCACCGCCACTGCCACCAGAAACCGCCACTGAGGCCTAAGTCAGTTTGGTAAGCTCTAATATTGCCTCAGATCTTCTTTTCTGTTAAGTTGCTTCTACCGTGAGTTGTTACTGAGGTTGTTTGCATCGGATTATACAGTCACCGCTACTGCAGAACCATCAGAGCTTCCGGCCGTTATTAGAGCTGCTGTCTGGTCAATTTTGAAGCTGCTACTGTGTCGTTCTATTCTGTTTATCATGGTAAGATTATTCGGTTTCGTTCTTGTTTATCGCAATACTTTATTATCAATCATGTTCTAATATCGCTCAATATCCATCCCGCGTTAATTCTAAATTATGTCAGATATGTGGTTGTTGCTGTAACTTCTACGGTTGATTGGAAATTTCTGCGGTTGCTGCCGATTAACATGAGAATAAGGATTTAATGGGTTTAATTATGCAACTTGCGACTAATTGAGGTAGGGATTTTTCTTAAAATCTATTTTACATTACAGAGTTGTGATAAATAGATATTGATGCTAAAAGATATACTTCTGTGATTATATTTGTCTTGTGGATGTGATAGTTTGTTGGGCTGGATTATTGGGTGCTTGATTGCGTGAGGGGTGTATGGTTGTTGATAAAAAACCGGTTTAAAATGTTATTTACTTGATTATTATGAAAGGTGGATTTTCGTGGTTTTGGAGTTTACTTGGTAATATAAATGAATTGATTTTGGAAATAATTTGAGATATGAAAATAAATTGATTATGGGAGCGGTTTGATTTTAAGTTGGTATGATTTTATAAATGATTTAATATTCGAGTTGATTTTATTTTAAAAAGAGTTTTATTGTTGGAATTGGTTTGATTTGAAAATAATTTGATATTGGAACTGGTTCAACTCTGGAAAATGTTTGAGATTTGGAAATGGTTAGGAAAAGGTTTGAGAAATGTTTGGATGGGACCGGAAAAGGGTAGCAGTGTCCGAGTTTTAGAGGAGATGCTGCCGAAATTTTATCAAATTGGAAGTTTTATTTGAAGTAATTAATTAAAAAGATTTGTTTTTAAACATTATATGTTTTAAGATTGATTTACTTATCAAAGAAAGAATTATGTTTTGAATTGGGATTGTTAATGGACGGAATGGAAAGAAGGATGATGAGAATTCTCTTTAAAATATGATTTTTGAATGAATTTGGAAATGAGATTTGGATTGATGAATGATTATGATGTTGAGAATGTTGAGATATTGATTGAGAATGTTGAGATATGATCTTTGAATTATTCAAATGGCTTATGAATTTGAATTGTCTAAGATACGAGGTTCCCTGGATAAAGTACCATGGCTTGCCACCACGTGTACCAGGTTGAAAACTCGATACTCTGTTGACCCTACGACGTAAGTGTGACCGGGCATGCGCACTATATAAATTTCTGGGAATGTTACCCCCATTGAGCAATATTGATTATTTGAGAAAAAGCTATGCATAGACTCTTAGGGATGCACGTCGGGGGACAGTCTAAGTTCAATTCAGACTTGTCGGGTTGGCTGGATAACCGACAGATGAGCCTCATCAGTCATAGGACAGGCATGCATCATATGCATTTGTATGCTTTGCTTGGGTTTGAATTTGTTTTGGTTTGCCTAATTGCTAAATTGTTCTTAACTGCTACTTGAACTATTTGCTGTAACTGCTACCTACTTGTGCTTTCCTTGTCTATCTTGCCTGTGTTTGTCCTAGCGTGTTACATTTGAGAATGAACTTTGGTGCTGAATTAATGATTGTGTTGTTTGATTGCGTGGTTGGTTTCTTATTGATATTTTCTTATAAGAAAGGAAAGGTTTCGTTTGATTGTGTGTTACATTTGTATGTTTTGTATGTATGTTATATTATAAAATATTATGTAAGGAGTCTTGTATATGAATCTATGTCTGCTTGTATTTTTCTTAAGATAAAGTATTTATTTCCGGTTTTCAAAGGAATCAGCGATACGGTGTCGAGTCACAGGCTCCTATTTTAATATTTAGTATGTAAAGTGGTCGTAATACTTCTTGCTATCAGAGTAGCGCAGCCGGAAGCGTGACATTCTAGTAGTGAGGGTGTTACACTTGGCAAAGACAGGGTTTATAATGATTGCACAAAGGCAAAAATTTGTAGCATTATTAAATTAAATCAATCCTTTCGTTGTACAATTACTAACAACTTGAACTTATTGTTGCAGAAAAATTTCCACTTTGATAAAGATAGAAGTGGAAGTATCAAGAAAACAATTTTACAAAGTATAGGGAAGTCCTGGAACAAGGACGCTTGAGCAAAATCTTGAGTTACGCCCGACGAAAATTGATAAAGAGCATTGGAGATAGTTCCTTGATTAATGCAATGATCCTGACACATATGTAACCTATTTTGAATTCGTTAAGAAATAATACTATTTATAGTACATTGATATGGACAAATTCGGTGTCTAATCAATCTTATTTTTTATGACATAATAGGAGAAGTGCAAAAAAAATGCTATGAATTGATCAAAACAACTATACACTCACATTGACGATTTTAAAAGCTTGGTGAGACCAAAGGAAGAAGAGGTAATTTAGGTTTAAATTCATTTTAAACTATATTTTAGACTGCATATTCTTTATTTGGGTTTAATACAGTTATTTTTTAAACTATATTGTTATAGAACTATAGGAGAGAAAAGTTGGTAGAGGAGAATTATGGACCTTAGTGCATAAACGACATGATGACTCCTATATACATGAAGAAGCTCAGATCATTGGTGTAAGTACTACATTGGGATCCTTTATGTTGTTTCTCGTTGGATTTAATTATAAAATTGTGTTGAATATGCTCTAACCTGTAATTTCTTATGTATGCTTATTTACGTCTGTAGAAAAAATTGTGGAGATTGAGCAATGTGATGAATCTACTAGAATATTGTCTGAAAATGATTCCCTTGCCCAAGCTCTCGGAAAAGAGCACTCGGGTAGAGTGCGTGGCATGAATTTCGGACTGACTCCAAGTCAACTCTTCTGTTCTAGTTCGCAGCTGCCGGTGGATGAAACTCAAATAGAGGAGGTCCAAAGGATGCTGATTGAACTACATGCAAAGGTGATGGCCGAGAAATTGAAAAGGAAGGCAGTGGAGGATGAAGTAGCAACAGAGAAATTGAAAAGGAAGGCAGTTGAGGATGATGTAGTAGCTGAGAAGATAAAGAGGCAAGCAAAAAGAAGTGTTCTAAGTTATTTAATTCAACGATAAGATGGGAAGCTGCCACTAAACACCGCTGCACGGATGAATTCTTTGAATGGACATAACGAAAAATAAAAATTAGGATTGATGTTATTTTATTTGAAGTATATATATATTTTTTAATTTGACTATGCAGCAAATAACGGCGGTTTGTAACCGATGGAAATACATTTGAAAAATTGCCGCGGGTTTTGATATAGCGGTGGTTGGTAATCGCCGAAAATAAAATTTTGCCAAATTTGGCAGCGCCAAATAGTGACGGTTTGTAACCGTCGCAAAAGAACCTTGAAATTGTGTTTGGGCATAATGTGGCCGTTCAAAACCACCGCAAAACAATCCAAAGCAAAATATATGAATAGCAGCGGTTATACCAGCGGTTGGTAGAAACTGTCGCAAAATCAAATATTTACGTCGTAAAAGAGGATGATTGATGAACTACTGGTATATATTCTGTTTAGTGACGGTTTAAAACTACCGCAAAATCTAAAAAACTGTCTCTAGTATCCGCTTCTCTTGTAGTGAGCCATTGCAAGCATCTAAAGATTGATCTACACTTTTTTAAAAGACAAGGTTACGTTAATTAACGATAATTCTTTGTTGTGAATATTCTAGCAACTTATAAGTTTGCACACATTTCTTTGACAAATTCAGAACCAAATCTAGAGTGTGTATAAGTCCAGGTCACACCTACGTTTAAGGAGGTGTTATAGATAAAGAGAATTCTACTAGAAAAAGTAGATAGTGCTAGTTGATTATCTGGTATTGGTGTAATCACCTTCCACTTATATCAAGGTTAGGTAATTAGTTAAGATAGAATTTTGTTAGGCTGCTATATGAGTTTTTTTAGAGTTTATAATATAAGCTGTGAATATGCATACATTAATATATAAATTAGAATTGTACTAGCGTATCAATCTAATAAAAAATTTGGATTATTCAATCACAAATTATTCTGTATTCTCTATTATCAATAATCACTAAAAAAATCATAATAGCATGTTAAGTATGTGATACATGGCAAATTTTTATCTTATATATCAGTAGTTAAGTATTGATTTTTTATCTTAATTTAAGTATTGAATCTTTCAAAAATTAGATGGATTTTATATATGATCTTTTCTTTTCAAATATCATTTTGACAACTAATCCTTAAAGAAAAGACACCTAGCATATTCATTCCAAAAAATAATGGTGTTTGCTACGGTACGATGATAAATTCATACGTACCGATACGTTTAAAATATGGACAAGTAATAACAAGCCACACGGAATCTATTTTCCACATCAGCATCTAATTTTTTCTTTTTTAAATATATATTATATCACCACTTTTACTAATATATCCCTTTAATTAAATAAAAATAAAAATATATTATTATTTAATGTTATAAAAATTCTTAAACATCTTTACTTTATTTGATTAGACAAAAATACTTTTTAAATTAATCAAATTTTAGAATTCAATTAATCCTAATTTTATAGTTTCAAATAATTTAAACAATAAAACAAAAACATATAAAAAAAAAACTAAAAATCAATCTTTTTTCGTCTTCTCCAATTCCCATCATTAGTATCCTCCTCTAAAACAAAGCAAAATATATCAAAAAAATAAAAAATTAATATGTTCTTCATCTTCTCCTAATCTCATTCGTGCCCCCCTTTCCTCTGAAGCACACTAAAACAACAAAACCCTAGCAATAATTGACTGCGTTGATCTCGGTAGCTACGTCACCCACGGAATTTAAAGAATCTAAAAGAAAAGGAAGGCTAAACCACTCAACTGGGCAAACGCGGCGTCTTTCTCCTCTATGGAAGTTCTTTAAATGCCTCTTTCTCAAAGGTCTACGATATATTGATTGAGCGTGGTAGTTGGCTGCTCTGTCTGACTTCTTTGCCGCCGGCGTCCCCAGGCTCAGCGCTTCCGCTTCTTCCTCTTCCCTCTGTCCGGAACCCAAGTAGCTCGTCCTCATCCTCGTTGGCTTCTCCGTCCGTGGCCAGGGAAAAAGTTAATATCTTCCCCTCCTTCCCTGTTTTCCTAGTTTTCAAAGTTTAAAATCTACTTTGGGACTTGCATTCATTCCACACAAAGATGTTGCTCTCCCTCAAGTACTACAGCCCTTTGCTCTTCCAGCTGGAGGGAATGATATAGAGAACAGGTGAAGATTTAAGACTTAATATGCTCTTTTGTCTTCTGTTATTAATTACTTGATTATGAACTGGGAATTGGAATATGTATGTTTCAGATGACTTATTATTATCCTGCATTTTGGTTCTGGATTGTCTGTTAATCTTTTTATGGCCACCTTGACAATGATGCTAAATTGCTAATTACTTGATATTTCCAGGAATGAATAGAATCCTGAATCTTGAAATTGGTCATAACACACAGGTCTTCAATTTCTAAATAACCTTAAGCTGCAGTTGCACTTCAGTTGATTTTTTAGTAACATAGATGAATATTATCTTATTTGTAATATCTTCCACGGAGAGGCCATTGGTTGCAAAGAGATGAAAAGTACTACCGTCACCAATGACTTATAATCTCCATATGCAATGAAAAACATAGATTAAGTTTAATTATTGATCCTGCATGAACTATATTTAAAATACATATATTATTTTCTTGTACAATGGTATGGAGAGGTGATACATATCATGAACTATATCATTGGTTGATGTCTTAGTGCCAATAGCTGTCTTGTTATGGTAATATGTTAATAATGGTAATGAATGGTTTTTTAAGGATCAATTTGTGAATAAGGAAAGAGGATACGACAAAGTGTTTGAACTTTGTTTCGAATATGCGGTATTAGCACCTAGTACTGATATTACATAAGATGCTAGGCTAATATGTGTTGAAAATAGAGTAAAGTACCAATCCGGTCCCTGTCCATTTCCCAAAAAGACAAGACGATCCTTAACCAAAAACACGTTCCATTACGGTCTCTAATCCTGTACTCCGTCTGCCAACCCGGTCCTTCTGTCAGTTTTTCGGCGAAAACTCGATGGAAATTGCTGACGTGTCAGGTTAAAAAATGGACAAGGACCTAGTTGTCTCTAAATTTAAATTGGTTAGGGGTTTATTTGTCTTTATTATTCTAAATTTATAATAGATAATTTGATAGCTAATTTTTTATGTAAACGTAATATTTTTATTATAAAAATTATTATCATGTTATATATATTTCGCCCCCACTATCAAAATTTTTTGGATCCGTCACTAGTTATTATTATTAATGTATTAACTGAATTTTAATGTTTATTATTTATATATTTAAAAATTATATTTAAAAATTATTTATTTGGTTTCATAATAAATGATATTTTTAAATTTGAATAATTTATTAATTAGTTTGTACTTTTTTATTAAAAAAAGAATATTAATATAATGAATAAAATATAATTAAAAATATTATTTAAAGAATAATAAAGACAAATAAACCCCTAACCAATTTAAATTTAGAGACAACTAGGTCCCTGTCCATTTTTTAACCTGACACGTCAGCAATTTCCGTCGAGTTTTCGCCGGAAAACTGACAGAAGGACCGGGTTGGCAGACGGAGTACAGAGTTAGGGACCGTAATGGAACGTGTTTTTGGTTAAGGATCGTCTTGTCATTTTGGGAAATGGACAGGGACCGAATTGGTACTTTACTCGTTGAAAATATTATCAATTGTTGGAGGTTGTGGTTATTATGAATGTCTTGATGATCACCTATTCGCCTTCGGTGAAGAATTAGGGACTGGAATTTCATGTAGTAGGAATTATGATCATTTTGATAGTTAAACCATCATGGAAGATGCATAGATCTTATTTTGGCTTACTTCTGTTTCTCTCTTTTTCATGTGGATTTATGCTTAGGTTTTGTTTATTAATTCTTTTCTTTAATGCCTTTGAACTTAGTTTTTGCTTCTGCGAGTTCCCTTATTCATGTTTGTACCAAGGATCTGCTTTTTAGCCCTTTGTGCGTGCGTGTCTTAATTCAATGCTTATTTATTCTCTCTATTCACATGTTCACTTTCTTACCATTGAGGCTACATCTTCCTGGTCTCCATATACATTGTGCGACTCGATGATGGTAGTTTATAACTGTTCAATATTTGTTAATGTGTTACCATAGATTTGTGTTACCATAATGACTTGCAAATAATAAAGTTGGATTTTAAATTAAATTACTCTAAACATGTTTATATTTATTAACAAAGGAAGCCTACTACTACTACTATACTACAGTACAATTCATATAGGGATGATATACACAAGCATTCTTTTTTCTTTTCTTTTCTTTTCTTTTTTTCCCTATAGAAATACCTACTTAAATACAACACCATCTCAAATTCTAGGGATAGGGAACTGGAGATTTCAGCTCCAAAACACAGTTTCCATTGATTGCACCATGCACTATGAAACTGTTTGGTCTTTTTTATATTTTCTTCTTGAAACATCCATCACAGTGCTCTACATAATGGCTCCAACTTGCTAACTAATATAACTGAAAAAGATTGAATTAAATGTAGCTTATTGATCCAGTTTGGTCAGCTTGTGTTCCAACTTGTTCTCCACACAAAGGCTTTGATTAAGAAAATCTGCCACAGAATTAAAGTACAAGAAATAAATTAGTTAGATTAAGGAAGAGCTCATTGATTGCTTTGCAGAAAACTTCAGATGCTAATTAGCATGCCACCCCTAACACCTGTGGCCCTGACCCATTCTCGGAAGTAAGAATTTTCAAACCCAATCAGAGTAAGTGGTCAAGGCAAAAGACATGGCATAAAATGCAATTTTAAGTTGGGGAGATTATGTTTTGGATTTGGGGGGACAGAAATAAAACAAACCTAAAGGCGAGATATATCACACTTTGCTCCATCTGATACAAATATGTCATCATCTTCAATGCTAAGATCACGGTAAAATGTTAAAGCAATTGCACTTCTTAAGCAAGTGTGCATTCCTTCTTCTAGCAATCTTTTTTTTTTCAAAAAAAATAATTAAAAAAAATATGCACAGCAAAAGAAACAGGAGAAGTGAAAAGTGAGGAAAAAAGTAGTTGCATGTCATATGAAAAAGCAACGTCAAAGGTTGAAAGAAAGAGAAGGATATTCACTTTCACATTTATTACATAATGTATATGAATAATGATTGAGTAAAATGACACAAATCCCGCAACTTATTCATTTTTTCCTCACTAGTGATAGATAAACAAATCTCAGTAATGAAGTGCTTTGTTAAGAAGAAGACATAAGTTCACTCAGTCCTAAGAATACATAAGTCAAGCACTTCAAACAAACAGAAAGACATAAGCATGCAAGAGAGTCATAAGATCACTGCAACAAGAAAAGAAAGGCAGAATGTCTTAATTCCATACACAAGCAATTCAATGTTGCAGCTTGGAATGCAATCAATGAACATTCATAGGCAGTAGTTTATAAATAATAAACAGCCTAACCTAAATTGCCCCAAGTCAATAATATCAACTAAAATTTAAAGATCAAATTATAAAAGTAAAATAATCCACCGCCAGCATAAATGTTCAGTGAGACGCCATTAACAATGTTTAATGCAAAATAGTGCTTGGTGACAGGTGGAGCAATTGGACAAAATATAAGGGTAATATATAGTGTTACTATAATCACCAATGAGATGCTAAAACAAATTATCTTGAAAAAATGGGATGGGGAAGCCTTCATTTTCTAGAAAAATAAAAGGTTCAGAGAAAATAACTAGCTTTGCGGGTTTGCATTAATTTCATCATCTAATCACAAGTTGACAAGTCCAGTGAGAATAAATATGTTTGGCGTATGAGGATGAGAATTAATCCATTATCTTAATTACCTAAGTCCTGCTACAAGACCAGCAGGCATAATCTTGGATGTTTCCATGTATCGCTGTCCCATGACCCATGTTAGTGCGACTGTGGTAACTGAGAAAAAAAAAGGAGAGATTATTTCACAAATATTTACCATAGTTAATGCAGCGTGAATGGCATGTAAGATGAATATTCATGATTAATTTTTGGATGCATAGATACGAACAATGCATTTCATTTAGTTTTATTCTGCCAAAGTTTCTGCATGCACTTATTATTATTTGGTAGGGCTAATGACAATCGTTGCTGATTGTTGATCGTATGGAGAATGCTTTTACATTCAAATGTCTGCATTACTGTTAGAGATATAACCATTCATGTTACCTCCTCCTATCAGCTTAAGCTTTTTCATTATCATTGATTCTCAAAAAGGTTTAAGGTTTTATAAAGTCATATATAATCTGTATTTTCTATGTACCCAACTAGACAGATCTAAGAAAAACCATTTGGATCTTAACAGACATAGTAGCAATCCTAGAGCACTCACTCAGCTCTACTTTATATGAAAATTTATTTCTAAAGAATCCTTCTCTTCTCTTCTAGTGAATAGTAACAAACAAATTTAACAGAAAACAAACATGTTCTTTCAATTTGTAAGCATTATAAACCTAAAACAATTTTCAATATACAATTTTTCAGTTCAGGTTTCACTTTGGTATATCCCATCTATCTATCTATCTATCTATCTATCTATCTATCTATCTATCTATCTATCTATCTATCTATGTTACTTATAACAAAATTTTCAGCCAAATTTTAATAAAGTTTCAACACATTCTTAATAAAGAGTAACAAACTTTTCCAAATCTTTCTGATGTTAAGCATATTAGAAAATGAAACCCAACCTTTAGGAGCCAGAAACAAAATCATGAAATTTAAACAAGATCACATTCAGACCAAAACCATAATCAGAAAAATCAATGTCTAATCTTATTATTTATAAACATTCAAAAAAGGACAGACACTCACAAATTTAGCATGATTTTGAAGTAGAACAAGAATGAGGACTTTTGAAATAAGTGGTAACATGATGGCAAGGCACGACAGAGGTAGCAACAGAGGTAGGAGCACTGGCGGCCGTCTTCGACCTCAAACACGGCGAAAGAAGCAAAGGCCTCACCATTCGCGCGCCTCCTCCCGCGACCTCCACCCCTTCTTTCCCCTTCGCAGCGCATTCTCTCTCTCTATGTTTGTGTGTCTCGTCACTTAACGATGACTACGACGACGACAGACGGCGGCAGTAGCATGACGAAGCAGACAAAGATGAGGACTGAGACCGGCTTGAGGAATAAGCTATGATTGTTCGAGCAGAGGAGGGTGGAGCATATGCGGCGCGACGCGACGGCAGAGATGAGCTGCGACGACGCTGAAACAGTAGGGACGACGACTGGACCAGATTCGACGGCGGCGGTAGGACGGCGGTGGTGACACAGCTTAGAGGAGAGTGATGAGGCTAGGGTTTGAGAGAGGGAAGCAAATGCGTGAGACTGAAAGGCTAGTTCCATTTTCCTCTAATACCAAAACGGTGACGTTTTTGGCAGAAAAGTGAAAATCAGCCGGGTCCTGGTTCGGTCCGACCGGCCGGTTCTCGACCAGTTCAATGGTTTCAGAGCGCTTTTTGAATTGCCAGTTTTACCTATTAAACCGAATTGGAATCGTTGGCGATTTTCGTTTGAACGATCGGCCAGTCCGATCCGGTTTTCAGAACCATGCTCTTTACAAAGAAATTCTCCAGGAATATAAAGTTTTCAACAAAAGAAACATAAACCAAATAAGCTCGGTTACAAAATTAGCATAAACTCACAAGCTCTAATTTAATAAGATGATCACATGGGTGAAACCCGCGACACTTCAAATTCACTGTAAACAACAAAAACAATAAAAAGGGGCATAAAAGAATGACAAACAATGACAATCAAAATGGTTAGGGTTTCGAAGTTTTAAAAATGCATATATGAAGTCTTTTTTCAATCCAAGCAGCGCCTTTTTCAATTTATGCAAAAATTCAGAAAACCGGCGGGTCCCAGTTCGGTTCGATTGACCGGTTTTCGACCGGTTCGACAGTCTTATATTGGTTTTTCAAAATGCCAGTTTTAGCATACGCCCGAGTCGTTTTCCCTATCGGTTCGCAGTTCGATCGGTTCGACTGGTCGGTTAAACCAGTTTTAGCATCCGCCCAAGTCGTTTTTCGCAACAGATCACAGTTCAACCGGTTCGACCGGCCGATTCGAACCGATTTTCAGAACATTGATTAAAATCATTACTTGTCCAGCTTACAACACAGAAGTGGTTCAAGGAATCGAAATACAAGAGTGAAAATTAAGCTTGACCTAAATTCAACTATAATTGAACTAAAGACAGAAACATTAATTTTCAAAAAGAGTCCATAAAAAATATAGTGCATAATAATTTTTTAAGTAAAAGAGATGAAACTAACAACTCTTAATAGTTAATATAAACTAAACATGACTACATGACAATTACGATTTTTTTAATTTTTGTTTTAATCCTTTTGTTTATACTTATTGTAATTCTAGGTAGCAGAGTCAATGACATTATGCAGCATCAAGTTGTGGGGCCTTAGAATCAAATCCAACGCAAGTCGCATCCTTGTACTATCATTAACCTGAAAAATATAAATATTTTAGGTTACCAACAAAACCATACACATTTGCAAATGAAGTACTATTTTTTTTTAGCAAAAGAAAATTACATTTATTATATAACTATACGTCTTCCTGTAGTTTGTCATCCAGGTTGCCACACATACCCCCACAATCATTCTTGTAGTTTGAATTGAACCCGACTTCCTCGATCCGGCTTGGGCTATGTACTTGTCCAAATAGAGCTTAAGAAGTTTAAAGCATTCTCCTTCCCCAGGTAACAGGATTTCCAAGACCTCATCAATTCAATCTGCCACAGCTGAATCAAGATCACCTGGTCGATTTGTGGCAAGTGCAAGGACTATGTCTTTAGACTGGTCGCCAATTCGAAAGAGAAGAGCATTTAGTGCACTTCTTTGTGCTTCACTCATGTAGGCTTCCTTTGTTAATAAATATAAACATATTTGGAGTAATTTAATTCAAAATCCAACTTTATTATTTGCAAGTCATTATGGATGGTAAAATCTTTAGTAAAAAGTATTAGCATAGATTTGGGTACGCATTAGTTATAATTTGAAAGTTATGTGATATCTGAGCATGCCTGCCTTCATGATAGCTCATCATAATGAATCAATATCTCTAGATTGCACAAGAACCTAATACATTCCACCATTTTTGATCGGTTATGTCAAAAATTACTGATGAAAAATTATTTCTAAAGTCCAAACCCATTTTTAAACAATAGAATTCCACAAAGCTCTCAAATTTTATAAAAAAACTTAACACCAATAAGCAAGGTGCGGTGAGACAATGCCACAGGAAGAGAAAATCGCGAACATCCTTTAATGGTTTACAATCAACAACAACAAGTAAACCACAAACTCCCACTATATATTTGAAGTATACGAGACACAATACAAAGTCCAGCAATAACAATCATAGCATCCTAACACTATATAACAACATTCTCTCCAAAACATGTAGGGAAAATAGGAGAATGGAGACCAACAATTCAAACTACCAAGACCTTAAAAGAGAAAAATGAATTAAGCATCATAAAACAAAATCGCATGAACCCCACTATTTCAACAGACATTCTCCAACAAGAAAGCTTTCAGCTACTGCATAAATCATAATAGATAAACTTCTACTGGTGCTTGCACTCTGGAGGTCGCTCACCCTGTTGACCTTCACCAGCCGGTGCTCTTCCACCCTTCTGAAAATTTCCAGCCAATGTTGAAACAAGTTAGGAAGAAGAAACTTTTGGGCCTTAGCATCAAGCCCTATTTCATCAAGTTCAGTGTCATTTTCCCATACACATGCAAGAATGACTCTAATCTTAGAGTTACGATGACCAGCCCAAAATCCAAGATTAGTCCTGCATAGCCCATATTTACCAAAGGTTGAGAGTGAATAAATATTAATGTAGACACGTTGTCTAATCATCTTAAAGCATGAGGTATACATCAATATTCTATGTACTAGCAAACTAAATAATCTAAGAATCACTAATAAACCTATTGTTTGAATACTGAATTATGTATCACCTCTCCATACCATTCTACAAGAAAATAATATATGTATTTTAAATATAGTTCATGCAGGATCAATAATTAAACTTAATCTATGTTTTTCATTGCATATGGAGATTATAAGTCATTGGTGACAGTAATACTTTT
>NC_029787.2:22807021-22815797 GCF_000816755.2 Arachis ipaensis
CGCGAACATCCTTTAATGGTTTACAATCAATAGCAACAAGTAAACCACAAACTCCCACTATATATTTGAAGTATCGAGACACAAATACAAAGTCCAGCAATAACAATCATAGCATCCTAACACTATATAACAACATTCTCTCCAAAATATGTAGAGAAAATAGGAGAATGGAGACCAACAATTCAAACTACCAAGACCTTAAAAGAGAAAAATGAATTAAGCATCATAAAACAAAATCGCATGAACCCCACTATTTCAACAGACATTCTCCAACAAGAAAGCTTTCAGCTACTGCATAAATCATAATAGATAAACTTCTACTGGTGCTTGCACTCTGGAGGTCGCTCACCCTGTTGACCTTCACCAGCCGGTGCTCTTCCACCCTTCTGAAAATTTCCAGCCAATGTTGAAACAAGTTAGGAAGAAGAAACTTTTGGGCCTTAGCATCAAGCCCTATTTCATCAAGTTCAGTGTCATTTTCCCATACACATGCAAGAATGACTCTAATCTTAGAGTTACGATGACCAGCCCAAAATCCAAGATTAGTCCTGCATAGCCCATATTTACCAAAGGTTGAGAGTGAATAAATATTAATGTAGACACGTTGTCTAATCATCTTAAAGCATGAGGTATACATCAATATTCTATGTACTAGCAAACTAAATAATCTAAGAATCACTAATAAACCTATTGTTTGAATACTGAATTATGTATCACCTCTCCATACCATTCTACAAGAAAATAATATATGTATTTTAAATATAGTTCATGCAGGATCAATAATTAAACTTAATCTATGTTTTTCATTGCATATGGAGATTATAAGTCATTGGTGACAGTAATACTTTTTACCTCTTTGCAACCAATGTCCTCTCCATGGAAGATATTACAAATAAGATAATATTCAGCTATGTTACTAAAAAATCAACTGAAGTACAACTGCAGGTTAAGGTTATTTAGAATTTGAAGACCTGTGTGTTATAACCAATTTCAAGATTCAGGATTCTATTCATTCCTGGAAATATCAAGTAATTAGCAATTTAGCATCATTGTCAAGGTGGCCATAAAAAGATTAACAGACAATCCAGAACCAAAATGCAAGATAATAATAAGTCATCCGAACATACATATTCCAATTCCCAGTTCATAATCAAGTAATTAACAACAGAAGGCAAAAGAGCATATTAAGTCTTAAATCTTCACCTGTTCTCTATATCATTCCCTCCAGCTGGAAGAGCAAAGGGCTGTAGTACTTAAGGGAGAGCAACATCTTTGTGTGGAATGAATGCAAGTCGCAAAGTAGATTTTAAACTTTGGAAACTAGGAAAACAGGGAAGGAAGGGAAGATATTAACTTTTTTCCTGGGAATTAATACTTAATATTCTATAGTTTGTGAAAGCTTTGACATTTGTCTATGCTATTTCATTTTGTCAGTGAATATTGAATATTTTGTGGAAGCCATTATACTTACTAATGCTACTAATATGGAACCAGATCATTAACGAATATGTATTTAGATGTTGTGAGTTTGGGATTATTTTACAAATATAAATCACCTTGTTACTTATAAGCAAATACACCATAGTGAGTTGGGGCAACAGTTACTTGTGTTGAGGGTGGCAGGGCTGCTCTATAGATGCTTAAGCCTCCGCACAATTTCGATGCTTGTTTCATGGCTCTCCAAATGCCAGAAATGGATCTAAAATTAAGATGTATCAGATACAGCAGAACATGACCACTAACAGAATTTGAAATTCACCACTAAGGGGCAAGAAAAGAAAAAGGGTGTTTGCTGAATATGAGCAATGGTGCATAGCTGATCCGCAAAGCAGCGACGTTGAGTTGCAGGCAGCGCTGAATTGGGCTTGTGGAAGTGGAGGTGCAGATTGTAGCAAAATCCAAGTGAACCAATGATGTGTGAACTTTTGTTGATATAGAATTTCTCAATTGAATTCTCGTTGCAAGTATAGTTCTAAACCAACAAAAAGTCCTCACATACAAAAATTTAGGTTGTCACATGTACAAACCCCAAATAAGAATTAACCGGAGTATTTAGACTCCGCGTCGTCTCACAAGAAATTGCAATGAAGTGGTCAATTATTGGCTTTGAGGGGACAAGGGGGTTTTGATTTATATAGGGACAATAAAATATAAAGGGGTAAGAATTTAAATGACAAGAAGAGTAAATCAAGCAAGAAAATAAGAGAAAGCAAGTAATAAAGAGAAAGACATTCATGGCAAGGATTGAGAATATAGCCTTTCTATCCTAGTCATACAATGATCAATTCATCTTATTTAGTCAACTCCAACAAATGGAAGAAGGTATCATGTCATCTTCACATAGGGAGAATGTCAAACAAGACTAATTAATCATGTCACAAATATAAATAAGAATTTATCTTATTACGTCATCCCCGAAGATAGAGGAAGGTATCATGTTATCCTCATACTCGGAGAAAGTCTAACAAGACTAGCTAATCTCAATCCAAAAGTCCTAATCAACTTACTAATTAAATTAGTAAAAGATTAGCGTCAATGGAAACAATATTAGCTAACAACTCTAGATCACCAACATGAGTTGGGTTTTTTTATGACTCAAGATTGCCTAATTACTCTTTCCAAGCCAAGAATGCTCAAAATCTACTCTAACATCCAACCAAGCATTTTGTCAAACACTTGGAAGGCATAAAAAGAAAGTATAATAAAAGTGCAAGAAATATAAAGGAACACATCACCAACAATAGCAAGAAATCAATAATAGCAACTAAGATCAACATAAAAGAACATGGAAACATAAATTTGTATTGAAAGAAATCAAGATCCAACAATGGTTCATCAACATAAAAGAGAGCAAAATAAGAAATTAACAAGAGAAACTAGATGATAAAAGACAATAGAACACTAAAATATAATAAGAATTAAAATCAAAACAAGAATTGAAAGAGAAATTTGAGAGTGATTAACCTAATTTTACCCTAATTTCTATCCTAAATCTAGAGAGAGGAGAGAGCCCCTCTCTCTCTAGAATTCTACCCTAAAACATGATGAAAACTAAACTATGACTACTTGGTTCATTTCTCCCTCAATCTTTGGGTTCAATAGCATCAGAAATGAGTTGGATTGGACCCAAAACGAGCTACAAATCGCTGGGGGCGATTTCTCTTTAGTGGGCTACGGACAGCATCGGCGCGCACACGTACATGGCGCGTGCGCACCCCTGAACGCGAAGAAACATATAGAAAATTTTATATCATTTCGAAGCCCCGGATGTTAGCTTTCCAACGCAACTGGAACCGCCTCAATTGGACCTCTGTAGCTCAAGTTATGGTCGATTGAGTGCGAAGAGGTCAGGCTTGACAGCTTTACGGTTCCTTCATTTCTTCATGAGTTCTCCCACTTGCATACTTTTCTCCTCACTTCTTCCATCCAATACTTGCCTTATGAACCTGAAATCACTCAACAAACACATCAAGGCATCGAATGGATTTAAAGTGAATTAAAATCACTAATTTTAGGGCCTAAAAAGCATGTTTTCACATTTAAGCACAAAACAAGGGAGAATTGCAAAACCATGCTATTTCATTGAATAAATGTGGGAAAAGATGATAAAATCCCCCAAAATAAGCACAAGATAAACCACAAAATTGGGATTTATCAACCAACCATGCTTTCTCTCATTGCATTGAACGCAGCTGCAAAAGTTGAGACAAGACTCAAACACCCCAAGAGACCTAATTGTGTTCCGATTACAATAGTGTCACAATCTTTGGTATGGACCTACAAAATTTGTGATGAGAAAAATGAGTTTCCCTTTTATTTTTTGGAACGTGAAATTGGAGTCTCTTTATCTAAAGCTAAACTTTATATCACAAACCCTTTATAGACTTTGGACCAGCCATCAAATATCACATCATATCAATCACACCACAGATTTTTTGTGAGTGGCTCATATGAATCCACCTTTAAGAGGTTATAACAGTAAAATCTTTACAATTAATGATGTGTTTTGATTGATTTGTCTTCATGTGACTTCAAGGTTACAAATTCAATTCGTAGAATCAGCTATTGATGTAATTATCAGATTAGAGCTTATCAACTAGAACACAAACATAACAAATAAGTCGCAACAGAACATATTAAACTAACTGGATAGGAGATGATGCTCTTAAATTTGGCAAGAAAACAGAAAAGGGAAAGTAAGAGCAGTGAAAACAAGGACAAGGACAATGGGAACAAGTTGTAACATAATTTTTCTTTGTTTTCCCTTTTCTCTTGTTGAAAATGTGTCTCATTGCATTGTATAGATGGGAAAATGAGAAGAGTTTGCTTCTTAACAATAACCGATTCCAAAAGAGTATGAACTGCTTTTGAATAGACAAACATGGCTCTCTCATTTGACAAAATGCAATCAATTGAAAAAGAAAATATTGAAGGGAGTGCCAATCAAAAGTCTACAATTCTAATATTTTAAAACTTCAAATCTATTAAAAAAATTTCTTTCCCGTTTTAACAAAAGACGCAATATTAAGACACAAACTTATGGATACAGCATGAAGATACAGTTGGCTCATTGCACAGTAACAGAGCAAGAGAAGAGTTACGGAAAAAATGACAATTGACATAGCTTGAACAATAACTTCTGGCCCAATCCAGCAATTTTGCATTTTTTGAAAAACATTCACCCACGTCTTACTAATAAAACTCACAAAAAGTTTCCTTGCTAACATTGTTGTTCAAATATTACAAACATAAGGGAAAAAATCTACCTTGAAAAAACCAAGGAGAATAGAGACTCAGGTTGCATCAGATGCAGTGGAGAATCCTGCACTCTACATATTGGATTAGGTTACAATTTCATCAAACTTCCACTAGTGACAGGTAATAAATAGATCATATGAATTTGTGTTATATAATACCTGAAGGATTGATCCAGCATACTGAAGCACACTTGGTTGCCCTGTGATCTGTTACAAATTTCAGTCTACATTGTGAATACAATGAAAATCTGGGAACTATGATGATTTTTTACTATTTTACTTGAGCAGTTGTTATGATTATTTTTACTATTTTATTTGAGCAGTTGCTATACCTGTTGAAACAAGACCAATCCTGCACCAATGGTAAGGGCTTTCAAGCATTTTTCTCTGAATATTTCTCCGAAAATAACCTCTTTTTCTTCACCCACATAAGCAAGCTTAGCCAGAATTTCATCCACTTGCCGATGAGCTGATTCATCAACAGCTTGACCTCGAAGACGGCACAGACAATTAATTGCGGTGCTTTTCAACTTCTCTCCATCCCCTTTCCCTGTATAGCACATAAAAGTAGCCATCTATGAGAAGCTAGGAGCCAACACATTCCAATTCCCATGATTACTGCCAAAGGACTACTAACTCCAAATGTGAAAAAGAGAGACACTTGGGACAAGGGATGGTGAAAGACGCCGTTTTGAACAAACCCCACAAATCAAAAGGGAAGAAAACATCAGCGTCACGGTTTCAAGTTTCAACTGACTTGGAACAATAAAATCCTACCTTTGTTAGAACTCACCAAATCATGAAGCAGCTTCTGATTGCGCGAAGGAAGCTGACGGCGAAACTCGAAGCAAGAAGACGACGAGCCCCAAGACCTGCTGCTTCTGCCGCCGGCGACGAAGAGCGCAACGAAGGCGCCCGACTATGTGCAAGACGATGACGACACAGAGAGCAACGGTGACGTCACGGTGAGAGAGATGAGAGAGACCGAGCTCCAGGGGGAGAGAGAGACACGAAGAGGAGTGAAGAACTTCAGAAGATGAAGAGGTCTCTGAAACCCAGATTTCACAAACAATTTTTTTTAGATATATTTTTGTTTTGTTGTTTAAATTATTTAAAAGTATAAAATTAGGATAGGATGAATTCTAAAATTTGATTGATTTAGAAAGATATTTTTGTCTAATCAAATAGAGTAAGGATGTTTAAGACTTTTTTATAAAATTAAATAAAAGATATTTTTTTATTGTTATTTAATTAAAAGGATGTTTTAGTAAAAGTGGTGATATAATATATATTTTAAACAAAATAAATTAAATGCTGATGTGGAAAATAAATTCCACATGACTTGTTATTATTGGTCCATATTTTAAACGTATCGGTACATATAAATTTATCATCGTACCGTAGCAAACACCAAAAATAATAATCAATTTGGCCTTAAAAGTTTAGAAAGTTTTTAAGTATACCGGTATATCGGTGTTTTAATAATTTTTAACCGTTAATCTTAATTATATATAGTATATATATTTTTTTATAATTAATATCAACAGTTAAAAATCACTGAAACACCGATATACCGATACACTTAAAAATTTTCCTAAAATTTACTTCCTAACTAATATAGGTCTTGAGTCTTATAAATCAAGTTAATACTTTAGGCATGTTTTGTCTTGATGTGTTAAGACTTGGTATGTAGAAGAAATTATGTGACTTTACTTATGCGTACTTGTACTTGGGTAGATACTCCGATCAAAGACCTTTAATAAGAGTCCGAGGGCAAAATTTGATGGTGACAATTATTGTTGTCAGATAGATGAAAGTAAGCAAAGTAAACATTTGTGAATGGTGACATTAAAAAGCTTTTTCATGACCTACATGATGGAATCATCACGGGACAAATATTCCTTCATCCCTCATATATATACATATTTGTACCTTACGCAATGATTTCTATGATTTATTCATCAATCTTTAAGCACATGATAATTTTGATACCACATCCAATCAAACGTATATTTGTGGTATAATCATGAACAACCCATTTGATAACTTGTCCTATCCAACACTTCATCGTGTAACCAAAAGTAAAAGCAAAAATCTAAAGAGCAGTATTGTACGGCACAGTCAACAAAACTCGAGAATAATATGGCTAATGGCTTCTCTTTTGTTTCACTTTAATTTAATTTCCTCGCTATCTATACCACTTTTTCATTTTCATGATCTTAGCTTGTTTGTGTTTTAATTTTTCTTTAGTTTCCTTTTTTTGATTGATTTGGGGTGTCGTCCTAACATAGCAGGTTCCTGTTAAATCTATCATACGGGAACAGTAAAAAGGTATAATGAGACATATATCATATATGTGACTTGTATGCACATGTTGTTGTTTGTTTTTCGTAGGTGGAATGCATATTCCTTAAGCCGAAAGGGGCTCATGTACAGTAAACAAGTGATTTTAATTTGTTACTAACTAGATACTAAAGTTCTTTAATTTGTTACTAATTAGATACTAACTAGATACTCTTATTATTATTTGTTCCAGGATTTTCTAAGATGAAGGAGGCTAATTAACTAAGAATACCAATAATCAAGTTGGGTTGGTTTAGTGATTAGTTCAACTTAAATAAATGTTGAAAATTTGAATTCTGCTTTATGTATATAATAACTCATTCTATAATGACAAATTTTTAAATAGAACTCAAATTTGCAATAAATTAATCAAAATACCGATTACTCTTTACTCTCATATTTTACCGAGAGAAAATCAACTTGGTAAGAGACATGATTCACTCAAATGATATAGGTTCTAATGAGGTTTACACGCAAAAATTAAAGTTTATTTGAGTTTGATTTTGTTAACAATTTTACAATGGACTTATATAACCTTTTTAAATGGATTAATTTAAGAAAAAATGATACTCTATTTTTACAATTAAAAAAAAAAGAGAGTGTCATTTTCTCTTAATTTAATTACTAATTTTTTTAAATCTATAATAATTTAAAATGACATTTTCTTAATCGCGTCAATTTAACCAACTTAACTATCATAATTTCATATTTATATTTTTATTTAATGCAAACCATGGATTAAAAAAATTATTTAATGCTAACCATGGATTAAAAAAATAATTAAACTATAAGGACCCTTTTCTTGTATCTTTATTTCTTCATGTTTTCTCTTTTACCTTTTTACTTTAATTTTGTCCTCCTTTCTATATCTTTATGCAGGTCAATGTACTCATCACTGTTGTAAAGATGAGTGGATATATCATCTCTCTTAATATTAATTGAGAATGACGCTAAGGGAGTTGACAAGATAGAAATGTCTATTAACCCATTGATATAAATTTTATATATATTATATATTTATTTTAACTTTTTTAAGCGCAATCATTTTTTATTATCTAATTTTTATTCTTTTACTAACAGAATTTTTGTATGCAACAAGATAAGTAAACAATGAGCCCGTGGACCAAAGTACACGCACCAGGCTGACTCTTATTATTCTTCCCTTTTTAATTTGCACTATTGAATCCACTATGTATATTTTTTTATTTTTTCACTACGTACTAGTCTTAGTAGTAGTAATAGTAGAAAAGTAGAAAACCATAAGGATATATATGAACCAGTGAAAAAAAAAGGCAACAGAATACCGCACTTTCCGCTGCTAATACATGAAAAGAAGAGACGATGGGCTATTGGCAAGGGTGAAAAAGTAAAACAAGAGGGAAATTAAAACACAATTAATAACGACCAACTAACATAGATTAGTCTAGTGATTAATTCATTAGTTAGTGATTAATTCATTAGTCCGTTTAAATAGATGAAATGTTAAATTTGAAATTTTTTTGTCATTGAGAAAATATTTTTGGTCAAAATAATATGTTATTGGTGTTTATGGTGGTTTTTAACTAGTGTTTTATTCCTTAGAGAAATATGTTTAAAAAAAATTAAGTTTTAATTTTTATATATATATAAATTTTGTAATATTTATTCTTTTTATATATAAAAAATTTTAATTCGAC
>NC_029787.2:22816086-22820994 GCF_000816755.2 Arachis ipaensis
CTCTCTCTCTCTCTCTCTTAAATCAAATATTAATGAATCCATGTCAATTTACTTTTTTAATAAAAATAAATTAAAAAGGGCTCTCAGCTTTCAGGATTCAAAAGAATATGCATGGATCTCTCTCTCTTTCTCTCCTTTTTAACCCTTCAATAGTTTTCTAACACCAAAACTTTTCAGCACTCAATTCCCAACTTTTCCCTCCTTGCAAAGTTCTCCAGATAATCAGTGGAGGTTCGTTTCAAGATTTTTTAATATATTCTAAGAAATTATATTTCTAAAAAAATATTATATTTGAATATCATAAAAATTATTTGTTTAGTAGGACAAATGATTAGAAACTATTTTCAATATTTTCAAAAATAAATGGGGATAAATTTGTTTTACTATAGATATTTTTTAAGAATAAATTCTTAATTTTTAAAATAACTTCAATACTAATAAAAGGAAACATTCTTAAGAAACACAATAATTGAGAGATATAATAATAATAATAATAATTTTATATCTTAAATTTTATTGTGTTGAAATTGGAATATTATTTTATGTTTAAGCAAAAAATATTCCTGAAAATAAGTTATTCATATCATGAGAATTAAATTTTTAAAATTTAATCAAACATGTGAATATTATATTTACATAGACAATTTTTAAAAAGAAATTAAAATTCCTTTAAACATTGACCCAATCTTATTTCATATATATATGTTAATTTTTCCTTTTTATTTGAAAAAAAAGGAAAAATGTATAACCGAAAAATTTCGATCCACCTTACTAAATAAAATGAGAAGAGAAATATTTTAATCTCTTAATAATAATAAATGAAGTATATATGCTGAGATGACTAGATATATGAGACACATAACGAATGGAGGAGTACAAATAATATATATGTATTTTGAAAACATTTGATTAACACATATATTGATCAACATGATCATCATTATTAATCAAATGAAATCCAAGCTTTGGTTGATAAAGGGTGGCAAATGGTGGTTTGCACCCCCAACACCAAGGAAATCCCTAGTTTGCCCTCCTCCACTCTCCTCATTTCTCCTCTTTGAAGGGTGCATTTGTGACAATTCATTCTTCTCTGCCTCTGTATTAATATTATTACTACTACTTGTTAGCACCAAACTTGAACCATACACCCCACAAAACTTATTGTTATTCCCATCTTGCCCTTGGCCACCACCATTGCTACATTTCAACCCTAATACCCCCAAGAATGATGATGGATCACTTGAGGTTGCACCAACTTGAGCGGCTTTCTGCAACAAGGCCGTCGCCGACATGTTCGCCGACGACGAAGAGGCACATGTTTGATGGGGTTGGTGTTGTGAGCTATACAATGAAGGAACATTAACAATGCTTCCTAGTATTGGAAGCGATGTAGTAGTAGTACTAGTAATAGTAGTGTTGCTACTTAGATCTTGGCTTGGATTGGTCGAAATTTTCGATCCGAATACCCAGTTCAGATGGTAATTATTGTTATTAGTAGCCATTGTTGCTTCTTGACGATGATGATGATGATGATCCATCCAAAGGGATAATCCTCTTGTTGTTGTTTGGTTATTTGTGGCTTCTTCAGGGAATGGAATTGGCTTATTGCAAATTGAAGCAAATTGGGTTGCCATGTTATTATTATTATTATGATGAGGGGCCATGGAGGTTCTTATCATCATGTTATTGTAACCAATAATGTTATTGTTATTATTATTAGCCCCTAATGTTGAGTTGTTTATGCTTGATGCTGCATTTACCCTAGCTGTTTCTTCTGCCAATGCATCACAAAATGCCCTGTGAGTTATGAAACTATCCCTCCTGCAAATAATAACAATACTAACATTAGGAATTTAATTTTGAGTAATGATAGAGATTATTTCAGTCACATTCAGTCAATATTATAATAAGTTACTAAATAAATTTATTACAAAGCTCACTAAAAATAAACTTTTGTTAAATTTAAATTTCGAATATTTTTTTTTTTAATTTAGTTTTGGTAGCTCTTACTTTTAAGAGTTTTAGATTTTTTTTTTCTAATATTAAATGCGGTGTAAAATATTGACTTTCTCTATATTTTTTGTTCGCTATGATGATGTGAAAACAAATAAGATTTTTTTATCTGAGAGGCATGTAACAAGTCTAACATGAGTGTTTGGCAAAATTCCAAAATGGCACTTATTAATTACTTGATATAGCAAGACTACGGCATTGATTAATATCAAACAAAAATTAAATTAATAAGCACGACACATTCTCACATACATATATAAGGTAATAAGCAAAGGTTAAGTAAGATAATTCCAAACCGTGATCTTTTGTCGTTTAGGACTATAGGATCATCACAAAAGAAGCTAAGCCTTATCAAAGAGAGAACAAAAAAAAGACTTGTGTATGTGTGTGGCATCTTTCAAGCCCTTTAATTTGTTTGAAGTAGAGAGACCCTTCTTCTACCTTTTTTCACTCGTAAAAGCCAAATAGAGCAATAGACAGCAGGCACCCACAACTCATAAAACCACATATATAGTACACACAAGAAACGACAAAGAAATGCATAGATAAAGAGAAAGAAAACATCGTTTTCCACACTCTACTTAGATACTAGTTTAATGTCTCACTTAGTAACAAGACAAAACTCACTGGCAGTTATTTTTACGTGAAAATGATAATTGAAAATTGTTGTATAATAATTATTAAATAAGGTGAAAATTTATCTATAGTTGACTTCACGTGAAATTGATAGCTGATAGTCGTTGGATGAAAATTTAGTCAAGTCAGTTAAATCATCTAACTGCTTTCAGTTATCAACTTCACGTGAAGTCGACTGCACCTGAGTTTTCACCATTAAATAATTACAATTGAGTTTTCATCTAATGAAAAACAACCATAAAAACACAATTATGAAGCACAAGCTTATTTGAAAGGATTAGGGTTAGTTAATTACCGTGAAAAGATGGTTCCACAATCACACTTGTATTCTCTTGTACCACAGGTTTTGGAGTGGGCTTTCCAATCGGACTGAACCGCATAACGCTTCGAGCATTTGTCGCACTTCCACTTCTTCTCGCCGTGCTTCCGGCAAAAGTGCTTCTTGATTCCGGTCAAGTCTCCCAAAGCCCTTGAAGGGTGGTTGTGGACACATGTTTTCTCCGGACACACGTATACACGCTTCTTTGGTTCTTTATTTGTTCTTTGTTTTAGCTTCCATGGAAGGTTGTGTCCTCTTCTATGGAGTTGAAGGTTTTGATCCCTTTGGAAACCCTTCCCACAGGTTTCACACAAGAACCTGTTTGTAGCCATTAGTGTCTTTGGGGATAAGGCTATTACTTCCGCTTCCGGATCTGATCATCAATATTCAAACCAATGGAGCACATTCATATATATTATAACTCATGAATCACCATGACAAAGAAAATTACTCTGCTGTACAAATATTCCGCGTTAACACAGGATTCGAAAAAACAGTATCCAAAAAATTGAATGTAACTTAATAACTATATCAGTAACTGTTTTTGCAATTTGAATTCGTGACCTTTAGACAGCTCAATGGTTGTTCCAAGGCTCACCTTAATTCACTCGTGAATCATGATATAAAAAGAAAAACAGAAGAAGCTATATACATGCCTGGGTTTCCTGGGAGGTTTCTCTTCCTCTTCAAAGAAGGAGGAGGAGTAGTAGTTGGATTCTGATTCTGATGATGAGGGATCAGCATCTCTCTTGTATGTTGAGTTCTGAGTATGTATGAGTTAGTTTAGAATATATATGAGGCTGCAACCCTAAACTAAGTTAACTTGATGAAGTGATGATATATGAAACAAGATGGGATCTCTCTCTCTCTCTCTTACAAATGTTTGTTATCTACTTTTTAGGTGGAATAAAATAAACCAAGATGCTATGGGAGGCGGTGAAAAGTTAATCAATTAAAATTTAAAGATGATAAAGGAGGGGGGCAAATAATGGGAAAGAGAAAGAGAAAGAGGGGGAAGGTGAAGCAAAGGTGTATGATGACACATATGATGAGGGAACAAAGTTAATCTCCATTTTGGAATCATTATCCCATAATTTGTCTTCTTTCTTGCTTTTTTTTGTTTTCTTTAATTCTTTAATCCTTTCTCATCCAATAAGCTTTTTTCATAAATTTTTAATCTATTCTTATATACTTTTTTCTTCTTTAATGTATTCATTTGAGCATTTTCTTCCCAAATCATTCCTCATTTTATATATACATATTCAATATATATGCCCCATTTTCACATACTTTATTATTGGGATAAAATCGTCTTTTCCTATTTTTTCTTCTTTCTTTGTCCTTGCAAAAGTTGCATCATATAGTAAAAAGTTGCATCATATAGTACAGTTGCCATTTTATGTTTAAGAGTTCATTTTATATTCAGTTTTAACAAAATGCATCTAATAATAGTATCTAAAGCCCAAAAGATAATATATCTAAAATCCAAAAAGATAATTATCTAAGGAACAAAAGATAATATCCGGTTTTATTCTCATTTAATTCCAAATTAAAAGTAATAATGACTTATTCAATTTAGCATTTATAACAATAAATGAGATCATCATTATATAAGATTTATAGTGAAATAGCATAATTTGTGATTACAATTAATATATGTATTGCCCACAAACAAATTAAGAAATTAAAATAATTTTCTAACAGTTTGAAACTATATATATATAGGTTTGCTGAAAGAGCATTATTTTCTTGTCATGTTACAAGAAACTTGGATTACCCTCATTATCATCATCACTTGCAGCCATTTGAATCAAAGCAAGTAGAAAAGCTGTTACTGTCATAAAGAGGAAAAATATCATTTCGTCTCATGTGTGTGTGAGTGTGACTACAGAGAGTAACATATATAGCTCAATTACTAACACACCTTTTCTAATGTTCAT
>NC_029787.2:22821003-22823015 GCF_000816755.2 Arachis ipaensis
AAAAATTTTCATGTTCCATAAAAAATGCATAATAATAATGTTGAGTAGTCTCCTCAATAATAACCTAGTCAAAGTGAAAGTTCTCAGGTCAATTCCCGAAGAAGATTGATATATGTATATAGATTCCAAGAAAATGTAACTGTGATAATATAATTGTAACATGCATATTCAAAGGAATTAAAGAAACAGAACTATTAGCTATGAATTACATATCACCATATTCCTAATATTTTAAATAAATTAATTTTCACAAAAGAGGCTACTTTGGCAGCATAATGTTCAATCAATTTATTCTAAAACTAAATCTTTATAAAATAAATGGGTATAATAATCCAAATTGTTACTAATTTCCTTATGTGACAATTAAATAGCATTTTTTTTTATTGTTATTCTATTTAATATTTATTTATCAAAATAATTTTATGAGTATCATCTCAAAAGAAAAAAAGATAACCGAATACAGGACGTATCCATCACAGATACACAGCAATGTGTATAGCCGAAACACATTGCTAATTTTCTTTTACTATTTTTTTTTTTTTTTTGGTTGGAAATGATCTATATTTATATTATTCTCTGAAAAATAGGCATAATAATGCACGTGTGTACATGCACATTGAACTGTCAAAGAAAGTAAAATCCAAAGGAAACGACGAAAAAATACACAAAGAAAAGGGAATAATCGTCCATCATGACAACTTGAACATGTCTCATATTGGCTGTATTTCTTCCCTTCTTTAATTTAGATTTTAATATAACATCATCAAAGATCAAATAAACTATATAACAATAGTTAATTTCTTGTTCTTGTTTCAATTCTTATTATTTATTATATATATGTTCAATATTGTTGTTTTCATTCCATCACATATGTATCGCAAAAGTTAGAGAATTAACTACTACTTTATATATATTTAAGGATTGTTAATTTGTTGTCAATTTTCAGATGGCATTTATATATAGATATTTTACTTTATAGCTTTTCGTCAGCATCTTTTACGTACTGTTTCTTTTTCTTTTACATAAAAATTTAACATAATATAGATGGAATGTTTAACCAGTGGATATCTCATATCTATGAAATATGGCCCCCCACCAATATACACATGGATCATACATTTTTTTTGGGGGCTGGGGGAATTGAAGGGACTTAATGTAAAAGTTTTAGATTCAAGTTTCACTAATGCTATGCTAATTAATGTAATAACTAATTGGAATTTTATTTGATTTATTGTACTAAAGCTGCTCCTATATATATCAAGATTATGAGATAAAGGAGGGTATGAATGAAGACAAAAGTCTTCCCCATCAATCAAACACACTCCACAAAAGGGAAAACATAGTATGGGAGAGCAAGTTTGCTTACCAACAACGCTATGGATTTTTAAGCATTTATATGTATATATATTTGCTGCAGATTCAACATGGGTGTGAAACACGGCAAGATCTTTTTAACCATTTTTTTTTTCCATTATATCCCCCAGCAGTAAAGGTTAATCCGTCACGAACCGGAACTCCATTTAAAAGTTTGCCATTATTCAATAGCAGATTGCTATATGCACAAGCCAATATTCGAACCCACAACACTTGTTTAATCAAGCAAACTAGTACTTTCTTAACCATTATTAATTAGTCAAATTAGTTCTCCTCTCTCTCTCTAAAAAAAATACATGATTGTTAATCGAAAAAATTAATCCTTTAATTAATATTTGATAGTTTAAGAGCTTGTTTGAAACTTATAAATTAGAATTCACTCAAAAATTAGAATTCTTTTTCTTATTTTGGAACCAAAATAAAAAATAATTTCAATTCTTTTTAGAATTTAAATTCTCGCTTTTTCTTTATTTACAAATCAGACTAAAAGGGATATGATTTTGAAATCAATTCTCACACTAAATAAGTTCAATATGTTAAATGTAAAAAATATCCATATTTATAATTGATTATTCTAATTTTGTCTAATATTTATTTAGTTTTTTTTCTTCTCTTTATTAAGGACAAAATTGTAAAAA
>NC_029787.2:22823026-22824452 GCF_000816755.2 Arachis ipaensis
TATTCTTAAAAGAAATAAAATTCTTTTCTTACATTCAAATAGTTCCAAACAAGCTCTAATTGTGAATTGGAAAAAAAGTTGATTCCCTAATTAAATTTGGATAATCGTGGAAAGGCAACTTTAAACAAAGTGAAGTGTGCTTTAGTCTCTTCAAGGTTTTTGGTACATGATGTATGTCTACCATAGTCTAGATTAGGGCATGTCTTTGAACCTTAAGTCATTATGTTCAATAATAATAATAAAAGACCGAGTGTCATATTGAGTGTGTGAAAGTCGAAAGTATAAAAGAATTGAAAGAAAGAACGGCTTTGAGCTTATAAAAGTTGTTAATGAGTCAAGATAAGGAGGATGAGATTTTCTAAACAAACCCATAAGGTGCAGTTAGCACAGGGATGAAAACATCAACTAAGGAGGCAGTCATGAAAGATATTTCGACTTTGATATAAGTAAGGCGAGGTGGAAATATGTAAGTAAAGGACACTTAGCAAATTTTTGAGAGAGAGATGAATGGAGCATGTGCAGTCAATAAATAAAACATGCTCAAATACTTAATCTTACCTAAATTAGTAACTGTCATAAATATTTAAAGAATCGGACTGAATAGTGTTGCCTGTAAATAGAGAAAAGAAAAGCTCCAAAGAGGACTTCTCTTCTACAACTCACTCAAACATTGAAATTCTAAAGAATTTTAGACAATAAAGTGCAATTACATGTGAGTTTGAGAGTTATTTTACTTTATTGTCGATTTCATTCCAAATTTGCATTCAACTTTTTTAAGTTTTTATTCATTTGTTCATTTATTTCTCCAATATTTATCTGCTTTTCAATTCTATTCCTTTTTTTATTTTTTTTTGTAGTTATCAGTTCTTAATTGCATTTTAAAATTGTATGTTTGATCTACTTTTACTCAAATATTTGGAAAATTCATGTTTGCAACAGTGCGTCCAAAAAATAATAAAATTATCATTTTCTTTTTAATTCATTGTAAAGTTTTTATTTTGATTCAGTAAGTTTTTGGGACGAATTTTTTGAGAAAAATTGTATCTATTTTCCAAATTAATATTTTGATACAAACTTAGTTGATATTTTTTGTCAAAATAAAAAAAAATCAAAATCCAAGCAAAATAGGTATAAATTAAAAGACGAGTTTCATTATTCATTTAAAAACTTTATAAAACAAAAAAGGAATACATCTTCACATCTATCTAGGCCGTTGAAAGAAGAATGGTGGATATAATCGTTATCGAGTTCAGATAATATCTAACAACTTCAATAATGATAAAACATTTGATTGAGATATAATCATAGTCGTCACAATTGAACTGGTGATTGAACTGTTATACTACTGGTTTATTGATTTATTAGTTCAACTGATAAGTTATTGGTTGAATCGATAAAATCGATCCTATATAAATAAAAAATATAA
>NC_029787.2:22824458-22826635 GCF_000816755.2 Arachis ipaensis
AGAAAGATCTAAGTTTGAATCACATTTTTAACAATTTTAAAATTTTTTTTAGAGTAATTCGATTGAACCAATTTTTGATCGATTTTGACTGATTCTCATTTATTTTAACCGGTTTTTACTGGTTCTCATCCTTAAACCGTCATAATACTAGAACAGATCAGTTAGGGTCTGATTCACCGATTTTTCGATCAAACTAATCGATCCAATCCGATTCTTACAACTATAGATATAATTGATTGAGTATATTAATTTTACATTACAAGTGTTATAGGAAGTCTTGATAGGTTGTGATTTTCAACAATCAAACATCAAACAAATAAATATTTATTATGATATATTCTTACCAAAATAAGAAGACAACAAAAGAAAATATTCTATGAGATCAAGTCAAGTAAATCAAGAAAGATTTTTCTATTGATGACCGACAGTCACAGAACTATTATTGCAACAATTTGCAGAATAAAATAGGAAAAGATTTTTCATTCATTGAAAATGATCAACACTAAGGCTGTAACTGTACAAATAATAAAAGAAGAAAGTTTTATTTACTGTAGTATATATATTCGATATTGAAAAAGAAAGATACTCTTAAAAATTGACTATCATTAGTTTTTCAAGAATGAACTCAAGAAAAAAAGAAGCAATCAATGATGACCAATTTAACAAGCATGAATTGTGCAAATTAACAATAATGTGAAGAATATCATTGAAGATTAGCTCATGCTATGTTTGGAATGATGATACACTTTGATATAAAGCCAAAGAAGTTATTCTTAATCAAATAAAGCTAATGGCTATATATGCTTGGTAAGTGCAACGGTTAATTTGATTAAATAAGGAAATGATTCCTACATTAAAGAGGATATCAAGTTCTATATGTGATAATTTGTTCAATGAAAAATGTAACCAATTCAAAACAATTCAGATCATACACACACAGTCTTTGCTAAGTTCATTCTTCCTTGTTAGTGAGTGTTTCAATTTTTTTTATTATCTAGAATTAAGTTTATATTGAGAGATACAAAAAACAAAGAAAATTAGTTCATATAGGAATCATTTTTATTTTTGTTTGTTTGTTTTAAAAGTGTATGTACTGAGATTAGAATACACTTAATTTTTCTTATCTAAGTTGATGAGTTAGTACTTAGAAGTTACTAAATTTGGGTTAGTTTAGGTGATTGATAAAAATGTGAGTCTCATTTTTTGAAATTGAGTTTAGTAAAAATTTCTAACATAATTTTGTAGTGAAAATTGAAGGTAAATCACATTGCATTTTGTAGTCAAACAAGAATATATCGCTGTATCATCTTTTTCTTTTATCCTTGTTATTATATTTTTGAGAGGAAACAAAAATCAAGATAATCTTTTAATTTATCAATCTCATTACATAAATTATAAAAGTGATTATTACTTATATTTTTTTGATTGAATTCTCCTTTTCAAGTCACTTAAAAATCTTCAATGATGATTAAAAAAAAAAAAGACTATATCCCATTTGGTTATAAGTAGTTATGTAAAAAACTCAGTAGTATTAATTAATTTTTTATTAATAACCCTAATTTATGAATGAAGTCTTTGAAAATGAATAGGATTCTTTTTATATATTTGCATGATAGGTCATAGGAGGCTAAGGCAAGAAAGTAGTAAATGAATCGGGGAAGATTATTTACTATATGAAAAGTTGAGAAGGGAAGATGCATAATGCAAGTAAGGAGCTGACAAAGGCAGTGAATTTTTGGAAGTTTGAGCAGTCGTTCCCTTGTGGGCTGACTTCACTTTTCCTTCTAAATTTCCTACCATCCTTATTAATCATAATCTAATCATGTTTTTCCTTTCTAACATTCTTTATTATTTTAACTTTGGACTTTAGCTGTTGAACTTTGGTGGCCTTAGAATATTCTCTCCCTCCCCCCAATGCTTTCAACTTTCAATAACACCTTGTGAGATTCCTATTCAAAACTAAGGTCCCCCCCAAACAGTGGCCATTTCAAAATTGATCAGAAGGGTTTAGGGAAAAGCAAATTGTTGTCACCAAGGGTCTTTATAATAATTTGATTCAAATAAATTGAAGAAAAACCCACTTGTTATATATATACAATAATGTTTTCTCTTTCTTTATAGATAATACTACTCATCAAGCATTAGAACTTTATATTTATATTTATATTTATTAATAA
>NC_029787.2:22827022-22832870 GCF_000816755.2 Arachis ipaensis
TTTTACGCTATTTATAGTTCTCAATCTTTATGGTCCTTTTTATCGGACGCATCTACAATATTCCATTAGTAATTTGAAATAGAGGGATGCTAGGCCATCAACTTTTGTGATTTGTAACTATCAAATAGTCATCAATAATGATTTTAATGGTGTGAAATTTCATCTAATGGCTCACTTTTCTTTGCTGCTAGCCAAAATTTAACAAAGCTGCTGACCCTAGACTTTTCCTTTGAGATATTTGATGCTCTATTGAAAAAATATTTAATTAATAAATCAATTATTTATTTGTATGCACAGAAAGATGTTTTAGACCAAAAATAAAGTAAAAATTATCACTAAGCCATTGATTTTTATTTTTTAGACAAATAAACACGTGATTTTGTAAATATTGTTTCTTTTAATTATACCTTAAATTTATAAATTATTATTGGTAATTTTATTATTTTTATAATTATTTGAAAAATACTCTCCAAAATATAAAATGACTCCTTTATAAATTACAAGTAAAAATACCCTCCTTTGTTGTGTTTGGAGGTGGAAAAAGAGGGTAGAGAGGAAATGAAGTGGTGGTGGTGGTGGTGGAGGAGAGGGGCAATGGAGGAGGAGTAGAGGAAGGAGGTTTGTGGATGATGAGGAGGCGGCGGCGGCGATTGCTGTTGTGGAGGGAGGGAGTGTCAGAGAGGAATTGAAGGAAGTTGTGGGATGATCAAGAGATTAATTTGTCTGTCTTATCATAATTCGTCTAACTTGTAATATGTAAATACTTAACAATAACGTGTGTAAATTAATATTTTATGTCAATATTTTTTATTAGAAACTAACAAAATAATTTAGATGGCATTAATTTGATTGATGGAGTTAAACCCTAGAGATAATTAATTTTCGAATTTTAAAATTTGATAGCAGATAGAAATGCAGAATAAAGTGTCTGATTTTACAAAAACGAGATTCATAATGTTTTTGATATTTTATTTTAATTTATGTTAATCTTATTGAATATGTGGATAATTCTATTGGGCATACATATTTTGTGTTTCTATATGCCTGTACCTTTTTGGAAGAATAAAAATCCTTAAATAAAATATGAAACAAGATAATGACTCTCATCCGATTTATGCTATTTTTTGTTTTTTGTTTTTAGAATAATTCAACTTAACAACAATAAAAAAGCGAATTGACAGAGAAGATATATAGTGGCTATCGAGCAGATAGTTAATAGAAAAGATGTGGTTCTCCAAATATTGATTTTATTATATATAATGACATATTCAAAGTATGAATTCAAAATTACTTATTAAGGAAAATTAACTATCAATTTTTAATATGAAGATAATATTAATTAGTTTTTCTGTTTACATTTTAAATTTAACTGAGACAACTAATTAAATAAATATTGATTACATATATTTATTTATTTTGAAGTAATTTTTTTACTAGCACATACAATTTTATACATTATTAAAATCTATTTTGTTTTGTTTTACTTTTTTTACAATTATTGTAAAATTAGAGAGTATATATTTCGATATTGTCCTTTGTGAAAAGTTAATTAAACAAAAATTAATCATTCTCTAGCTAATTGAACGAATTTCTAATTGAACGCTGTTGATAATTCTTTATCTAGGACTAGAAGACATGGTTTTTGTGATATTGCTGTTTATTCCTAATGCTTACCTTAAATTTAAAAATACAAATTGATTTCTAGGTGCTTCAATATTCAATTCAAGCGTAGGTAAACTATATATATACAACTCCCAATGCCTATGAATATGACATATATGATATTGTTATATAAAGTTTATATTTAGGTTATAAGGTTATAATTAACCTCAGAGGACTATAAAGGGTAATCTTGTAAAGTTCATAATTTCAACGAATTAGACATTGTTTAATTTTTTTTGTTACCTACGATATTTTTCAGTTTAATACTATAATTAATTATACCTACACTAATGTAAATCTAATTTTTATTTTTTTTTTCACAATATCCCTCAATTTGACAAGTCAAAAATTAATCAATCACAAATTTAAATTTTATTTAAAAAAATTAATACTAATTAAAGAATTATTATATACATAAAATAAAATTTAAATTTTTTTATATTTATTTAAATAAATAAATAAATTAATTATTCGACTAACTCAATTTAATTAGACCTGGCTTAATTAAATTTGGATAATTGCACAATACAAAACATATAGTTTGATCTCTAGGATTCCACTACAGAAGCTCACATGCTTCTGCTCAAGAAAAGCCGAAGAATAATGTGCCTTTTTGTATTACACTATTAATAATTCTCTTTTCTTTAATTTTCTTCCTTTTATTCTGTTTCTTTTATTTTAAGTTTTGGGTCATTATCTGTACAAATGTCGAGGTGGTAGAAGATCTCAATGCATTTCAGCCAGCCAACTTTTTGAGGGAAAAAAGACACAGCACTTGGCATGAATATTCTTTTGGATTTGCAAAATTTTATTTTGCTTTTTCGAGAGATATGCTTGGTTTCTTTATGTTGCATAATTGCGCAGTAGCATATTTTTTTTTGTTACAATATAACAATAATAATGTATGGAAGGACTAATTTTTTATTTAAATTAATTAAATATAATATTTATTAAAATGTGTAATATATAAATAATTTGTCATTTTTAAATATGTGTATACATTTTGAGTATTATGGTAAAGAAATCTTTAAAAATGTAAATCGATATTATATACACAGAATATATGATTTGACTCAAACTTAATAGTCGTTATTCTAATACATGCAAACAATTTTGAATAAAGATACTCTTTGTACAAGGATTTTACGGCAGATTCTAATAAATGATAAAAGCTATTTGTCTCTAAATTAGGCTTTTGTTCAGCATCTTCTGTATCAGTAACACTTATTGCATCAAGTACCATCTCGTTGTATCTCTTTTGATTACTCTCCCAATTCATTTCTTCCATATTTGGTTTTTTAACCATCCGGACCCTCGTCGATTGACTCCTAGCCATATTGAAATTCGAGGTAGACTAGTTAATTCACTGTTCATCCACTTTTATGTATTCTGTTCACATTCAATACCCATTCTTGAACCCATTGTAGTAGAGGTGAAGTGTTATATCCGAAGGTCCTAACCATTTAGTCAACCGACACTTTCAACATAGACACTTAGATACCCCTTGAGACCTAAACGGTTCCATGTTCAAAACATATGCAACAAACGTTGTCGACCCCCTCAAAGAATTCACGTTTTGAACCCCCTGGCCATTGTTGTCCCTATCATACATTCACAAACGATTACTTGAAATCATCTTGCAACAAACACCCTAAAATTCATCTAACATGACAACTTATTAAAATTTTTAGAAAATTCGGCAAGATGTCTCCTATAATTAGAATCTCCAACCAAATTCGATTATCATTTTCTCACAAACCAAACATGTTTTAGACAATAAAAATAAAATTTCAGGAGAACTTTTCCTTATTTCAGAGACATCCACCAAACAGATTTAACAGTTTTCATAGAGAAAACAGCTACAGGCATTAATTAGAACAAACACGAATTTAATAACACATCAAATCCTAACCGTTCTAGTGTGCAACTCCTTATACCTCCATAATTTTCTAACAACAAGAGTTTCGAGAAGGCACCTCTACGCGACCTTCTCCCACTTCTGTCCTGAAACGCTATCATAGAAAAAGTAAGTCCGGCATAAAATTTAAACAATTGATTATATTTAGAGATAGAAAACTTAGCTGGAACATGGATGCACAGAATACGAACAAAGCAAACTCCAATTAATCTCAGAAAAATAGCACCGTCCTAATAAAAAAGAAAACTTATTAAATTCACAAGATGAAACTAATTCCACAAACTAAACAAATTCTTCCAACAGCTTAAGCACTCTTAATCTCACCCTACTTAACCTACGTCAACTTAATTTAATTTCTATATATATTAAATTAACATAAAAAATCTTAATCACAAACTTCATTGCACTAATTTAATTAATAATTTAAAAATAAGCTACCTAGCAAAATCTTAAACTCACAAAAAATTTGAAAAACTAAAAACACTAAACCAAACCTAATCACAAACTTCATTATAGTAGTTTTGTCAATAATATGATAAAATACCTAACAAAATCCGAAACTAAAAAAATAAAAAAAATAAAAAAATTATACCAAATCTTAATCACAAACTGCATTACACTAATTTGATCAATAATTTCGTAAATTACTTAACAAAATCTTAAACTCACATAAAAATCTTAAAAAATAATATGCCAAAATTATCTCTGATGGTGACTGCAGGATGATAAAGACATGGTGGTGATAGGAGGCAGCAGTGACGATGACAACGTCAGCAACACTGACAGCGGTGACCACGAACGCAAACAACAACGACATTCCCAACAGCTCCAACAGTGACTGACACTCTGGCAACGACAACGTCTAGTGGCGGCGACAATAAAGGCTCCAGCTAGTGGTGGTGATGCCATCAGCTTTAGGGGAGAAGAGAGAAGATGGGAGGGGAGAGAGAGAGAGAAGAGAGAGGTGAGTTACAGAAGTGAAGGGGAGGGGATTCACATTTTACCCAAATTTTATCGTCGAATTTACCGGCAAAAACTTCAGACGGTAAACTGGGTAAACGCAGCGTTTCACTAAAACGATATACCGGTGGCTAAATCTGACGGAAGATCAACGGGTAAAGTTAGCACCAATGGAATAAGATTTCGCACCACTTATTACTGTCGGAATATAAAATCCGACGATAATTAATTCGGGGAACTAAATCACTACAAAAAAGTACTGGAATAGCGATCGAAAAAATTGGTTGCTAATAGCGACCGATATAGAATTTCCAGAACCAAATCAATATTGGTCGCTAAATCAGTTGCTTAATTAGATTCAGCGACCAATAAATTCTGTCGCTAATAGTAACCGAATTAGCGACCGATAAGTTTTAAATACAACCAAAATAAAATCGATCGCTATTTTTTTATTTAGCGACCGATTTAGCAACCAAAACGGAAATAATGTCTTTGGAATTGTTGGTCACAAAAACGGTTGCTATTTTTTATTTTAGCGACCAATTTTGAAACTGATTAGCGACCATGGTTTTAGCAACCACCCAAATCGGTCACTAAATCGGTCGCTATTCTGGTAACTTCTTGTAGTGAATCTAGATTGTTTTCAACGCAAAAGCTGCCGCTAAATTTGACCGTAATAGACGCTGCTAAATCTGCTGGTATTCAGTGTGTTTCTTGTAATGCGTGTAACTCGCCAAAAAAGACGGAACGAGCTAAAAATTTGAGACTGTTATAATAAAAAAATTCATCTAACCCGCACCACCTAATCTACAGGTTTTGTCGGGATTTGGCGGGACGGAAAGGGCTTGTCCAGCGAACTTTTGACTTTAAAATGATAATTGAATTTAGAACGTTACTATTGTGCTTGTATTTAGAATGTTTGTTCGTTTTACTTTAAGTTATAATTTGGACTATGTTCGATTGATTAGAGATTTGGATAATATTTAATTATATATTTTGAAAATATTTGTTTTGCTTTGGACAATATTAGTTTTATTATTTTATTTTAAAAAATTTGGTTGATGATTATGTTTATTAGATATTTAGAATTATAAAGACTTTAGTGTTTGTAAAATTTAAAAATTATCATCTTTTTTGTCTTTAGAAATTATAAGTTTATTGAAATATTTGTGAAATTATATATCTACTTAATATACTAAAACTGGGTTTTTTCTCAACTAATGAAGGTAAGGTGTCGATCTCTCGTGACTCCGTTTTCCCTCCAAAATGAACTTTCCTATTCTCTATTCTAAATTATTTTATAAAAAA
>NC_029787.2:22833001-22853780 GCF_000816755.2 Arachis ipaensis
AAATAAAATCAATTATACTAATTATTTGTATCAACTAACTGATTTGATTAATTCTTAAAAATATTTTTATTTAATTTATTTTATTTATTTAAATACATAAATTATAACTGATTAATTATTTAATTTTATTACGATAAATATCAAATTCTATTCCGAATATAAAAATATAAAATTTTATTCCTTCTATTTTTATTTTATCACTATAAAAAACCATATATGCTAGAAGAAAATATCATTCATTTACCAATTACTCTTTCATTAGGTAGCTTTTACAACAACAATTCTTTTTCTTCCTATGAGGCGTCGTCGCAAGAAGTCAACTATCGTGGACACAAACCACCACATACTCTTCAACTCCCGTGCTCATCATTCAGAGTAATATATGATATGTTATCCATGAAGCATTTATAGACCATGGTGTTATCATAGTTGAGTACATGATATTCTATTGTGCGCTAAAAGTAAAAATGAGATAACAAATATAATTTTATCTCTTAATTCAGTATATTTATTTATATTTTATACTTTTTTTACGATTAATTTTGTACAGTGTTGGTATATTAAATAAAAATACCTGTTATAATAACAAAAAATAAAATAAAATTTCAATCAATAATTTTATATTCTTTACTTTTTTTTTAATTTTATTTTGGATTTTAATTTATTACTAAAAGGTAGTAAAATTCTATTGATACTGAAATAAAGTTGCAAAAAGGTCCACAGGGTAGAATAAGTCAAATAATGTGATACCCACATTACAACATCCAAATAAAACAACCTAAGATCTAAAATGTTTATCTTTCTCTTTCTCGCCGTCTATTATATTATCGATTCTATTATATAAAAATCGATTTTTTATTTAATGATAGAGTCAACGTAACATGTTTCTAAGAGTGTTTCTTAATTTATTTTGTTTAAATCATTAAATATAATTCATTATGATGCATTAATTATATCAACTAATTGATTTGATTATATATTTAAGTATCACACAATTTAAAATGATGTATGTAAGACCCGGTTAATTAACGGCTAATTAACCCATATATGAGAATTTATTCTAGAAAGCCAAAAATGATATTTTTATGGCTTAATATGATAGAGGAAATTGAGACGAGAATTTCGGTACCAATTTTATAGAATTCGGACCAAGATTGGACCGAACGGGCCAAACCGGGCCAACCGGACCCAAAGTGGGCCCTTGGCCCAACATAACTAAACCAAAACCCTAGTTTTCAGCACTCTCCTTGCCCCTTGCCATCTCTGAATTATGACTTAAGCATAAGACTCTGTATGGTAGGGTGTTACATTATGGTATCAGAGCAGTTCGTTCCTATAGAGCCTGAGGGATGGACTGACTATGCTTGTGTGCATTCTCTGTGTGTGTGTTATGTGCTATTAGTATATCTGCTTGATATAATTGGCATAAACGTTCATGAGCATGCATTTGGGACTTTGAAGCACTAGACTTCCGATATTGAGACTGATCAACTTAATATCGATTGTTGGGTGTGTATAGGAACCCGATGGCGCCTCGTGGACGCGGTAGAGGTAGTGCGAGAGGTCGTACGAAGCTCGTGCACCCGGAGAATAACCCTAATGACCCGGTGAACTTTATGGCTGCGTTGGAGAACATGGCTGCTGCTATGCAAGCCACTGCTGAGGCTCTTGGTCAACAGATGAACAACCATGGTAATGACGGAGGTGGAGTTCAGGGCCCGATGACACTGGCGAACTTTTTGAAGGTTAATCCACCTAAGTTAAAGGGAACTACTAGCCCGACTGAAGCCGATACATGGTTTCAGGCTATGGAACGAGCACTGCAAGCGCAGGTGGTACCTGAAGGGCAGCGTGTGGAGTTCACTACCTATTTGCTCACTGGGGAAGCGTCGCATTGGTGGCAAGGAATCCGACGCCTCCTGCAGCAGGGTGATGATTATATATACATAAAAAAGCAAAAAAAAAAAATTAAAATAGCAAAAGTGATAAAAATATTATTTTTATAATTTTGTTTTGTCATTTTTATGTATAGAAGATTAGAAAATAATAAAATTTTTACTAAATTAATTTTGTATTTGTGGTAATTAATTAATTTTCACTAAAAAGCAAATAAAATAAAATTAAAAAGCAAAGAAAATAATATTTCTCGTTAAGAATACAACAAATACAAAATTAATTTAGTGAAAAGTTTATTATTTTCTAATCTTCTATACATAAAAATGACAAAACAAAATTGTAAAAATAATCTTTTTATCGTTTTTGCTATTTTAATTTTATTTTCTTTACTTTTTTTTTATGTGTAATTTTATTTTACATTAACTTTGTGTATTTAATAACAAAATATACTCATATTAATTCTATCATATAATAATATATTTTTCTCCTATGTTAATCAAAGAATTTCAATAGTTATCAACTACATCTAATAGAATAACTGAGAAGTGAGAACTATGACAAGTTAAACTCAGATTCAAAATACTGAAATGAAGGAAAGAAAACAGTGGATATATGATTAGAGAAAAATATATAATAACGAGAAATATATTAAAACTGGATTTTTCCTCCAACTAATAAAAGTGAGGTATCAATTTCTCATGAATTCATTTTTCTTCTAAAATGAAATCACTATTTTCTCTTCTAAATTTATTTTAGAAAAATATCTTTATTATAATTATATAAAATAAATATTTAATACATTATCAACTAATAAAAGTGAAGTGTCAATTCCTCACGAATTCATTTTTTCCTCCAAAATGAAAGTACTATTCTCTCTTCTAAATTTATTTTAGAAAAATATCTTTATTATAATTATATTACAATATTATAATTATATTACAAGTAACATTTAATGAATAATGCATAATTATAGTAATTTAGAAAAATAAAATAAAGTCCAGTAATTTATCTTTCGACTGCACACGTATGTAGAATAACTTTTAAGAAGGAGTCACGTATAGTAAATACGGTCGATGATTGTAAAACTGTATACTAACATTGATATAATATTATTTTAGGTATATGTTTTGCAGATACCAAAGAAAAGTGTTGAGTTATTTTTTAGTGGGTTTAAATTATTTATTGTTTATTAAAGAATTTTGTGCATTAGAATTCTCTAATAATTTATTATTTATTTTGAGCTGATTTTGATATGTTTTTACTTGACAGTAAAACAACATATAAAAAATTGTTGGTGGGTCTAAGTATTACTAGGTTATTTATGGTCACGTTGAGTATATATGTTTGATTTATTGAAAAAAGTAAATTACTAAAACTAATTAATAACTATTTTAGAGTTAATATATTTAATACTAGATTAAGAAAAATAAACAATACATAATATATTACATTTTTATTAATCAAATTATTATAATTCAAATTAATCTTAACAAAAAAATTTTAAATTATAATTTCAATCTTATCACGTGTATGGCACGGGCTATTACACTTGTGAATAATGTAAAGGAGTTTCAAAACTCCAAACATTAGGGAAGTATTGTAACATCCACCTAGTTATTTTATTAAAGAAAAAGATATTACACTTTTTGTTTTAATATTTAATGGTTTAATAATTTTTTTTTAAAAAAAAGAGAGAATTGGCGGGCTTAACCCGTCAACCTACCAATTCGCCGTTAGGCGGAATGGGGTAGAAATTTAGGACCTCTTATATAGACAAGGTAGAATAAGTTAACCCACCAAATAACAAATTTTTGGCTGAACGGAATAGGTGAGACGGAGCGGACATATCCGTTTGTCATCCCTACGTACAAATACATGTATTAAACAAATAAATTTTTAAAAAATTTTATTATAAAAGTTCGAAATTCCCATTACTTTTAGAAAATCGTAACTTATACATATGCTAAATAATAATAGAAGTTAATGTATGTTAAAAAAGGAGTTAAATCTCAAAATGATTTTTGAGATTAGCGTCGTGCACTAAAATTGTCTCTGAGATTCTAATTACATTAATTATGTCTTTGAGAATGACAAAAGTGCACAATATTAGTTCTTGACTCATTTTCCATTAACAATTTCATGACATAGTTTGATGATGTGGGCTGGTAGTGACATGTGTCACTCCATAGTTTGGCCACATGTAATGGTATGATGATGTGGTGACCAGTGACACATGGCATGCTGATGTGGATGGTTGTGCCACGTGTTACAATGCTATTTGAACACGTATCCGTTTGTGCCATGTGTCGCAACAGTATTCGTCCATGTATCATTTATTCTGTCATCATTGTAGATGCACCAAATTAGTCCATCACTTTGTATTAGGTGACTCATTTTAGCTCCTGAAATTGAATGTCGTATATCAAACTAGTCCCTTCACCAGTTTTTTATCAATTTTTCTTAAATTTAAAATTTTCAATATCTTGGATGTACTAATTTCAATTCTATTTTTTCATATATCGTTTAAATACGAGTACTTTTTAAAAAATTTTAAGATTTTAGTTTTAAACTTAACATTAATAAATTTTGTAATATATAAGTATGTTATTATAAAAAAAAAAGAATTATATGATTAATTAGACACATTTTTCATCAAAAAACATGTGTTTTTAATGAAAAATCAATAATTAAAATAATTTTTTTTGTTCTTATGAAATACATTTTTTCGTTGTGTGTAAATAAGCTAGACTGAAGACACTTCAAGCACCTTTACCATCATCTCCTACCTCTTCAGTCTAGACGAAAGAGTTTGGAGATAGTAGTGAGGGCGCTTGAAATACCTTCACGTCAACTCCAAGATGGTATCTGCAAGAGAAAAAATATTTTATAAAAACACTGAAAGAGGTCAAAGATGGTAGTGAGAATATTTGAAATGCTTTCACGTCAACTCCAAGACCGTTAGGGATATTCGCAAGAGAAAAATATTTTATAAAAGTACTTGCATTTGAATAACACGTGAAAAAATAGAATTGAAATTAATTAATTTAAAGATATTGAGAATTTTGAATTTATAAAAAAAAAGAGAAAAAACTGGTGAAGGGACTAATTTGGTGCACGATATTCAATTTCAGGGACTAAAATGAATCACTTAATGCAAAGTGATTTGGTATATTTACAATGATGACACGTGGACGAATACTATTGTGATGCGTGGCATAAATAGACACGTGACAAAATAATATTGTAACATATGGCACAATCATCCACATCAGCATGTCATGTATTATTAATTATCACATCATCATATCATTATATGTGATCAAATTATGAAGTGACATGTGTCATTAACAGCCTACGTCATTAAATTATATCATCATATTGTTAATGAAAATGAGTTAATTAAAAGGATTAATATAATACATTTTTGTCAATTTTAAAAATATAATTAATACAATTTAAATCTTAAAAATAATTTTTATGTACAATACTAATCTCAAAAACTATTTTAGAATTTAACTCATTAGGGATAGAATTGTGTTATTAGAAAACGCGCTTAAAGGTTGAAGAGGCAATTACTGTCGCCTCAGGGATTTGGAATTGACTACCAGACTATATATTAAAATCAACCAATAATGACGTTCCATGAAACCCAAATGTTACTAAGGTTCTCTTTGTTAGCCTGATAAAGCAAAACTAAATAAAGGACACACCCTCCATTTCTCGAGCTTTCACCTTTAATTTCTTTATGATTAAGGTGAATCAACCAGGACTTAGCTTATAGTATCAATTATTCCTTTTTTTTTTTATTTAGTATTAAAGTACGATTTTGATCTCAAAAATTTTAAGTTTGACCAAAAAAAATATTTATTTTTTTTAATTTAAAACCATCTTTAATATTGAATTTTATTTTAAAACAATTCTTCTTTAATTTTCGAACAAAAATATACCATTTTTCTTTCGCCACTTTACCAATACTCTTCAACTTCAACAACTAAAGAAATCCAACTACAGCAATAAACAACATTTTATAATTTATATAACGTTATAAGACACTCCAATAGCAAAATAAACAAACCGATAAATATACTAACAAATTTTTGTTACTTCAGGTGATTGAAACTTGAAGAGTTATCTAGTTTTGAATTCTAATTAAGAATTTTATAACAATAACAGTTTATACAATTAACAAACAAAATAAAACATTCCGTTTTTATTGATTTTTATCTAGTTTTAATCTGGTTATAATTATGATAATCACAATTAAAAAATTAAATATGTATTATTTATTTTAAAATATTACCGTCGAATTTTGTGAGGAATAAGTTCGACGACACATTTTATTTTTTGTTTAAATTTATTTTTATTAAATAATATTACCGTCGGAATTTTTGAGAAAAATTTCTGACGTTAATCAATGCAAAAAATGTTTAAAAAGGCACTAACTTTTTTTTTTTGAACAAAGGAGCTCAACACAAAATCGTGGAGCGGTAATAAACTAAGAAACAAAAGAACATGTAAAAAATAACGACCAGGAAAAAGTTCCTAGGATCATCTCCGGCATTGCCATCAACAACCAAAGGGATCCAAGCTATTCTACTCTCTATAGCTGATTACAGATTTATGGAACACCTCCTCTGCACTCCCTTCCGTATTATCGAACATCCGCCGGTTCCTCTCTAGCCAAACGTTCCAAATAACTGAGAAAAAACATATGATCCACTTGTTGCGCTCACCCTGCTTCCTGTTAGCCACGCCTGTCCAGCTCTCAAAGTGTTCCTTTAGTGAGCCCGGGATAGTCCATAATCTTCCAAAATTAGATAGCCATTGACACCACACCTGCCAAGTAAACTCATAGCCTAGAAACAAGTGATGAATATGTTCAACATGTTTTTTACACAAAACGCATATGTTATCACCCTGCCTAACAATTCCCAGTCTCTGCAGTCTTTCTTTGGTATTCACTCTTCCTATCAAAGTAAACCAAATAAACAATTCCACACGTGGCGGAACCAAACCTTTCCAGATAGTTCTGGTGAAGCTGTAGCTGGTTATTTCCTCCGGGATGGATTCTGACTGCATCACCTGTACAAAGGAATTAGTTGAAAAAATACCTTCTTTGTCATACTTCCAAACAACTCTATCCTGCTTATCATGTGCTAGCTTAATAGGCCTTAAAGTTTCGTGTAATTGATCCACTAATTTCAACTCCCATTGGTATAACTCTCACCTCCACTGGAAGTTCCAGATCCACTCTAGCCCATCCCAAAACCGACAATCTCCTATGACAGATCCTTTTTGGTTTGAAATAGAGAAAAGTCTCGGAAAACTCATATTTAGCGAGCCACTTTGTAGCCAGACATCCTGCCTGAATCGCGTCCTCCTTCCGTCACCCACCTCCATAGATAACCCCGCAATTATCTTATCTCTCACATTACTATCTCTGACCTGCAGCTGGCAGATATCCTTCCATGGACCCCCTCTAGTAGGTAAAGTATGAGCCGTTGGAAAAATCCAATAGTAACACCAAATCAAATTGACCATTCTAAACACAGTTATTGACATAACTTTTCGACGGTAATTAACGTCAGAAACTAGAAATCCTCTGGTAAAATATTACTGGTGACGTTTATACCGTCAGATTGTACTGTGTCTGTTGATAAATCCGACGATTTTTAGAGTTTTATGTGTAGTGAGGAAAAATATTGGCACAGTGAGTGAAGAGGGAATAGTATATGTTGGATGAAGGGGAAAAGGAGTTGGTAGAGGAATTGTGGTGATGGCGGCAGTGTGCGACATCGGCGGGTGTACTTGTGAATGAAGTGGAAAAAGTGATGCAGTGACCGAGAGGTTATTGAACGATGATGGCACGAGTGCGAGGAGAAAGTAGAAATAACGTCATCGAGCTTCTTGAGGCAATAATCGAGGACGGTGGTGATGGATCGTGCTAATGTTACGAAAACAATGGATTGTGATTGGGACTCCGATTTTCATAGCATGGGTTCTTCCTCTTCAGGAAGTTGGTAGGGGATGAAGGGGAGGTCGGAGACATTGCCGAAGAGCATACCAGAGGGGCCGAGGCTAATAAAAACAATATATAAAAAAAGAATTTTTTTATTTTTTATTTTTTTACAAAATTTTAAAAATAAAAACACTGAAATTGAAAATATAAACCAAACCTATTCTAATAATGTGATTCAAAATAATTTTGCCATCAAAATCCAATGATTTAATTGGGATGATAAATTAGTCTGAGATACTGAGATACTTGCTAGTCACAAAAAAAAATACTAAGATACTTACTAATAGAAATTAATTTCAGAATGAATTCAAAAGTGATGTCATTTAAGTATATTGTATCATAGTGTGTTATGTAATAATTTGGATCTGAAACTTTACAAACATGCAAAATGCAACTTGCGTTTGTTAGAAGAACAATAGAAAAAAAAAAGTGAACTGGTGCTGCAAAATGCAACCTGCATTTTTCTAAGAGATGAAATCACGCATCGAAACATATCTCCTGCATCTAGACAAGACATTCTGCTTTGATCACTTTTTTCTTGGACCAAGCCAAACGCAACCTACATTTTGTAGGAGGGCAGAGAAGAACGCAACTTGCGTTTTACAAAGAGACGTATTGCATGTTTGACATGTATGCAAGTTGGGCCTTTATATGTTTCGCATATTCATTTGCGTTTTGTTTAGGGTTACGAAAGTTTTTTTGTGTTAAAATAGTTTGTGATTTTATGTTAGTTTAGGAACAAATGATTGAATATTTGGATAATCCTTAATGTGTAAATATTTTTTTTATTTTAATTATAGATAATTTTATTTATTTATTATACCTTGGCATTCCATTGGGAGCAAGTCCAAGAAGAGCTGCAACGTGGAAACCGATCTTGGATAAGATAGAAAGTAAGCTAAGTAGCTGGAAGTCGAGTTTGTTAACAAAGACAGGGAGATTGGTAATTATAAAATCGGTGATAAATAGCTTGCCTATGTATTTTCTTGGCCTCTTTAAGATGCCAAAAGAAGTTACAAAGAAAATTATACAGGTGCAAAGGAGATTTTTCTGGGAAAACAAAAACGAATAGAAATTTATGCCAACAATCAAATGGAGCACTATTCAAAAGCCTAGAGAGCACGGAGGACTTGGAGTTGGGGATATAGAAATGAAAAATGCAGCCATGTTGTTTAAGTGGTGGTGGAGGTACTCGGATGAAAATGAACCACTGTGGAAGAGAGTAATTGGATCATGTTATGATGTAGACAAGAACATGCCGGTTGAAGAACACAATGATAAAAGATCCAATGGTCCATGGAAGGAGATTGTGAACCTTACAAAGAAGAATGAGCTGTACAGAGAAATTTGCAAGGAGGGATGGAGAAAATGTGTTGGAAATGGTAAAGCAACAAGGTTATGGAAAGATATATGGGTTGGAAATGTATCACTTCAAGATAAATTTCCAAGAATTTTTGCGGTTTCAAATCAGAAGAATAGCACTATATATGAGTGTGGGGTGTGGATCGGTTCATCATGGGTATGGAGTCTCCAATGGCGAAGGAATTTTTTTGAGAGGGAGAGAGTACAAATAGAAGAATTAAATAACATTTTAGATAGTGTGTTCTTATGTGCAGGTAACATGGATAATGCCTCATGGAGATTTAGTTCGGATGGAAGATACAATGTGAAATCATTCATCAATGTAGCCGAAGGAAAAATATATGGAGAGCCAACTATGAAGCATGTCTTTGATGATCTATGGAGAGGATTGGTACCACCTAGAGTTGAGATGCTCGTGTGGTTTGTGATAACAGATGGGCTGAATACAAAGGACAAATTAATAAGGAAGGGAATCATAAGCCAAGGTGAAGGGACTTGTGTTTTGTGTGAGAAGGCACAGGAGTCGATAAACCACCTTTTTCTTCATTGCTCTTTTTGCTCAAAATTGTGGTCTATGGCCTTGAATGCGGGTTGTGTGTGTTGGGTAGAAGTAAATGATGTTAGAACTTGGTTTTAGGGATGGATCAATTGTGATGTGTGCAATATGTCAAAAAAATGGATTATGTTATTCTTTGCTATTTTGTGGACTGTTTGGAATTGCAGGAATAGTAAAATCTTTGAGAATAAAGTTGTTTTATGGAAAAGTGAGTGGGAAAAAGTAAAAACATTAGTTAACCAATGGTATGAGGTGAAAAAAGTGAGAAGTTGTGTACATAGGAGAGAAGTGCAATTTGAAGAAGACAGGAAATGGATATGGTGGAACTGTATTGGGTATAAATCAGATAGAAATATATTTTGTGTGGGTGGATATTTGCAGGAACCAAATGAAGAAATACACTGTTATATGGGCGAATTTGTGAGTCATGAGTCAATGGGAGATGCATTACTGGTTGGACTACAAATGTCCTTACAATTTGTTCTCGAAGAAGTAGGAGTAAAAGAAGAAGATGTAAAAATGATGGTTGATAATAAAAACATTGTAAAGTGGTTACATGGAAATATGGATACAAATTGGGAGTTGAGATTTTTAAGAAACAAGACAAGCAACATAAAACATATATTCCAGAATACAACTGTGGAGTTTAAAGGAGAAAGTGAATACAAGGCAAAAAAAGAATGGGAATCAAAGGCAATAATTGAGGAGCATAGATGGATAAAGTGGGGAAAGTGAGTACATTGACTTCTTATGCAGCACAGGTGGTGGAAGTACACAACAAAAAATTCATTTCAACGTATTGCATTTGAGGAATGTTTTGATTATGTATGTTTGTTTACTTGACTATTAGTTTATGTTTATTGGCTGATCTGTTTCTTGTGATTGATTTGGTCCTTGATGGCAATGCCGAAGGGGATTAAATTTAATCAGTTGACATCAGTACTTTGTAAAAAAAAATTTAATTCGCCAAAAACCTACTACGAGATCACTGCAGCCGTCCTAGCATCAATCGGGTTTCATCTCATTTTGCAATTAGGCGAAGTAAAAGGATATTTTGCACTGTTAAGTGCTTTAGTGGAGCGATGGAGGCCGAAAACTCATATGTTCCACTTTCCAGTTAGAGAAATGATTGTCACCCTAAAAGATATGATACATATTCTTGGCCTGCCGATTAATGGGGATCCCGTGACGGGCATAATAGACAGCAATCACTCGTTCTTGGTGGAGAATTTCTTAGCAGTTTTTGGTAGGCAACCGAGTCTGTACGATCACACATTGAGAAAGGTAAACCTAGCTTGGGTTCGGTAATGCAGAGAAACTAAGTCATTAGACACCCAAAAATCTATCTAGTAGTATGTCTGGGCTCACATATTCTTCTTGTTTGGAACATAATTGTTATGTTTCCAGACAAATCAACCAGTTTTGCTAATTCAAAGTTTTTACCTTTTTCGAGATTTCCATCGCATTTCGAGATTTCCATCGCATTTATAATTATAGTTGGGGGCAGCTTCTTTGGCACATCTATATATACAGATTATTGTGTCATGCATCACAATACAACTGTAAAGAGATGGATAGCCTCCTAATTCTACTCTTTGTTTGGGCATGGAAGCGTATGTCGTGGATAGCACATGTTCCTCGCGGTGAGCTTCTAGTTGTTGGCATCCCAATTGGGCATCATTATTATTATTATTATTATCATCGTCGTCGTCGCAGCTGCTGCTGCTGTTGTTGCTGCTGTTTGAAAATTTGAAATAGTGTCTATGGTACACGTATGTTTGTCATTGTATCTCCTCATCTCCCAACAACTTTTTTTCAAATCAAGTTAGTTCGGATAAGCCAATCACATCGTCTGTCATATCCTTTGCATTTTGCATAGATTAGAAGGTCTGCAACTTCGGCTCATATATAGTGCAATTGACTCCTCTATAGATAGCATAGCTTTTGATTGCAAAGATCATTGACTCTTTAGAACTAAATTCCATTCCGACACTGAACTCACTGTCTTCTTCCACTGCATTGCCTTCACCTATCAAATGCAAACCATCGTTAGTCAGTCAAAGCTAAATAAAGAAATCGTAGTGGTAACTTAATTAGATAAAATAATATATTCGCATACTCAGGAAATTTTGAAGCATGCATGACTGCGAGATCCAGAACTCACATAAAAGACGAAACACCGAATGGATGCTGGTTGACAACTGTATTTACTTCGTTTTGAACTACCAAATTGTCTGTCTCGTTTCTGTCATCGTTTTTGTCATTGACTTCATAGTTGGCTTCGAATTTCTCTTCATTGTTGTCGTTATCTTCTTCCCAAGTGATGTCCCTGATTTCATCCATATTTAACTCCTCATCAATCGCGTCCATGAACATATGTTGTTCAAACTCAACGTACAACGAACTCTATCATCGGCATGTAAAATTTGGTCTGTTGATAAATAAAAAGCATCTGCTACATACATGCGTCGTCAATGATGGGCATTATTTGAAACTGTATTAGCCTACCAAAAACAACAATAGAATTCCTATACAAAATGTTGCATACCTTCTTTGAAATGTAACTTTGTACGTTATCACACAGACCGCTTTCATGGTGTAGTGCATGGAATAGCAAAAGAAAAAGAAAATTTACACACAAAAGTCACTCCCTCGTGTGCGTATTGTATGATCTCACCGTTATAATAAACTTCCAAATTTATAATACTTTTCTTACAGTCTCAATTTCACCTCACCTAATTTTGTTGACACTATTAGTTGTCATAAAATAATCAAGTATATAAAAGATGAATGGCGTAGTATTTATAGATAAGACTCTCATATTAAAATATTTTAATTATACAAAAAACAACCTATGTTTTATAATTAAAAAATACAACATGTATTTTGTAAATTTAAAATTAAAAAAAATATAAATATCAATCACATCCTACTATTTGTAGGTTTCTGTTTTTAGAAAATAATACATAAACAAATTGTAAACTGTGTTTTGCAGGTTTCAAATTAAAAAGTAAAATATTTAATTATAACTTATGTTTTGTTCTGACATCATATTAGTCAATTAATGAATGGGGAAAAAATGGTGATGTTCAAGTATATTGTTGCATGGCGTGTAATACTGGAATGTGGACTTGCAAGTGGCAGGAAAAGCAAAATGGAGGAAACGTTTTGCCTGCATGAGAAATTCTGAAAGCTATTAGCATGCTGCAAAACGCAGGATGCGTTTTGAAGGGGAGTAGCTCCAACAAGCGAAATTTGTCCCTGTGTCCCCTGCATGCAGACCAAGACTGCTTTTTTGACCGCATTGGAGAAGCAAAACGGAAGATGCGTTTTGAAGCTGTCAGGTAAAAACGCAGGTTGCGTTTTGAAGGCTCCCCTGCTACATGCATGACACGTGTTCAGGACATCAGTTCCAGGGGCTATAAACGCGAGTGCAATGTAAAACGCAGGAAGAAAATTTTGTAAAGTGAAAGGCTTGTTGAGAGAGAGAGGCAATGGTGAGAGGTACCCTTGGAGGCTTGCTGAGTGGTTTAGTGAGAAAGAAGAAGAGCAAAACGGGGCTGGTTAGAGTGAAGACATCATTTGAAAAATAGTTCGTGATTTTACTAAACCTGAAGATCACATTACTGAATATTTGGATCATCCTCAATGGGTAAGTAAATTTTTTAGTTTAAGATAGTAATAATAATACTTAATAATTATTATTGCTAACTCTTTTTTTGAATAAATTATTAACTGATATTATTTAGAATTTTAATAGCTATCAATTTTCTTGTTGTAGGGTATTAGGAATTTGTTGCCCAGAAAACTTGATCTGCCAGATACCTTTAACGAGGTAGCTGCTGCGACACTGGCATTGACTGGGTTTCAACTCGTTTCGCGAGTCGGCGAAATGAGAGGTCATTCTACACTACTGAGTGCTTTGGTAGAATGCTGGAGGCCGGCATATGACCAGCAGTTTCAGATGCCGGCATATGACCAGCAGCATCAGATGCCGGCATATGACCAGTATTTTCAGATGCCTGCATATGACCAGCAGCATCAGATGCCGGCATTTGAGCAGCCGTTTCAGATGCCCGCATATGAGCCGCAGTTTCAGATGCCGGCATTTGACCAGCAGTATTTGGTAGTTCCACCCGGCGAGCAGTTTAGTCCCTTGGTTCCAGCGGACAGCCTCAGCCTGTCTCAGGTCCTGAGAGATACAGATACAACACATCTATTTCCGACGCGAGAGCAGGAAGCGCCTGCTCCAACTATGCAATTTGCTGGTCGTCGCGCCTCATCAGGTCATGCCAGTGACTTCGACGTGGACACCTCTACGGGGCATGTACATCATGTCAGTCCTTCTGCACCACCGCGCACCCAGTTATTTGACTTGAATGAATGCCCTCAGGAGGAAGAGGATGTTTTAGGGGATGACGTTCAGCATTGTTATGACCTTGGTGGAGCGAGTGCTTCGGGGGTGACTGGTTCCTGGATATGTGACACTGGCAGTTCGAGCATGACAGATTTCGGGGGTCTGGATGCTGGTGTATCTCAAGGTCATCCGTATAACTTACGGACACAGACTGCGCCTCCGGAAAAATACACGCCGTCGTTGTATTCGAAGAAGGCACCGAGGAAGTAGTCAGTTGCAGTTTATGTTATACTGCTAGAGTTTAGTTTTGTTTTCATTGTCATATTTTGTATTCAGTGTTTTATTCAGTATTGTATTATGACTTGGTAGTGTTAAGTATTATTGTTGTTATATATTTAACTTTGTGCTCGCATAAAAGACGTCCCAGATTATCCTGCTTAATTATTATTCAGTGTTTACCGCGTAGAATGAAAGTTAACAACATAGAAAGTTACATGACAAGTTTAAAATATTTATTGATTTAATAAGTGTTAACTAATTTAAAATAGAGGACCAGGTTACATAAAAGCCACATACAACTGTGAAGTAGGGGATAATAAAGTTACACAAAAGCTTAGCCACTAATGTCCTCCAGCGGAGCTTGGACCTGAGGACACCGGCTGCGGCTATGTCCCTCGCGTCCACAAACCGTACACCGGCGAGGACCACGCATATCCCGCGAATCCATCTCATTCAAGTAGCGGGTTGACTTCGGTCTTCCCTTTGTCGCGCGCCTCAATGTCCAGTTGGCGATCACCTTCGCTCCTTCGTATCTATCCCACGTAGATGGGTCTCCCATCGGAACAAACTCGCCTCTGTACACCTTGCAAATTTGAGACATCTTGTACACATCGTGCACGTACACTTGCCAATCAAGACGCTGGTTGGCGCAACATGCAAGCACGTGGCGACATGGAAGTCGCTCAACCTGGAAGTGGCCACAGTCGCAGTGTCATTGCGCAAGATTAACAGTGTAAATGGTACCATCTTGCATTTCGCGGACCTCAAACATCTCGTTGCGCCTGTCGAACCGGTTGACCACAATGTTTCCTGCACGTCGGAAGCTTTCTTCAACTCTCTTCATTGCAAATTCTGAATACGTGAATCCGTTGCGGAGACGGTCATGAGCCTCAGTACTCTTCCGAGTGAACAACTCATTCAGCCGATAGAAAGTTGACTGGACAAGGGCAGTCACAGGAAGGTTGGGTGCACCCTTCAGGACAGAATTTATACACTCCACCAAGTTTGTTGTCATATGTCCCCAACAATGACCACCATCGAATGCCAACACCCATCTCTCAACATCGATCTCATCGCACCATTGAGTATATGCCTCACCCCGCTCTTTAAGCCTTTGGTAGTTTTTGTTGTACTCCTGCTCCGTCCTAGAATAGCCTGTTGAACAAACCATTTAATCATAAGTAGGTGCCACAAATTTACTATGAATAGAACCATAATAGCAAGTTGAAATACCTGTGTTGACCACGAATTTATGCAAATATGGAGCCTTGAACCTCCTTAAGAAGTTGGACCCGATGTGCCTGATGCAGTACATGTGCCACGCCCTTGGTGGTGACCATGCACCGTTACTGCGAGCTATTGCAGCGTCGATGGAGGTATGGCGGTCAGAAATAATACCCACACCATCAATGGTAACAACATATCTCCGTAAATTGGTTAGGAAAAACTCCCACACGTCTGCTGTCTCGCCCTCGACAATTGCAAATGCAATAGGCACAATGTTTTGATTCCCATCCTGTGCAACAGCTACCAGAAGTGCACCTTTATATTTTTCGTACAGGTGCGTGCCATCAACCTGCACCAGTGGCTTGCAGTGTCTGAATGCTACAATACACGGATAGAAGCTCCAAAAAATGCGGTGCAGAACTCTTACACCTTGAACCTCCTCACTCTTACGGTAAACGGGGAGCGTTTTAATTTGAACACGAGACCTTGGCATCTTCACTGTCATTGCTTTCAACCACACTGGCAGAGTCTGGTAAGAAACTTCCCAATCACCAAAAACTTTTGCGACAGCTTTCTTCTTTGCCAACCAAGCCTTGCGGTAACTCACAGTGTAGTTGAACCTGCCTTGAACTTCTGCAATAACGGACTTCACCTTTATCGAGGGGTCTGCTTCGACCAACGGCCTAATGGCATCTGCAATTGTGTCTGAGTCCAACTTGGCATGATCTTGTGAAATCGTGCCCATGGTGCACGTGTGCTTCCCATTATATCTCCTGATCTCCCAACAAGCTTTTTTTCGAATCAAGCTAGCTCGGATAAGCCAGTCGCACCCTGCACCATACCCCTTGCATTTCGCATAGAATGTCTGCGGCTCAGACTCATACACAGTGTAATCAACTCTTCTAGAGATGGTGTAGCTTTTGATTGCAGACATCACTGACTCTCTCGAACCAAATTCCATTTCGACACTAAACTCGCCATCTTCCGCCGCAACGTTGCCTTCACCTACGACGTGCGCACCAACATCAATTTCAGACAAGGCAAATTATTTAAGCACTACAAGAAACTTGAGTTAATAATCATAACATACCCGTATTCGCATACTCAGGAAATTCCGGGGCATGCATGGCTTCGAGATCTAGAGTCCGCATAAAAGACGGAACACCAAACGGGTGTTGGCTTACAACGGCATTCGCTTCATTTTGCACCGCCGGATTGCCTGCCAAGTCTCCGTCATCGTTTTTGTCATCGACTTCATAGTTAGCTTCGAATTCCTCTTCGCTATCATTATTATCTTCTTCCCAATCTATATCCCCGAGCTCATCAACATTGACCTCCTCGCCGACCGTACTCATCCCCGACTGCTGTTCAAACTCAACGTACAGCTCTATCATCGGCACTTGAGATCGGGTTTGTTGATAAATATAAAACATCTGCTGCATACTGGCATCGTCAGTGATGGGCATTATTTGAAACTGTATTAGCCCACCAAATACTTGCACAGGACTTCTGTATAAAAGATTGCTCACCCTTTTCAAAATGTGGCTTTGAATGTTATTACAAAGACCATTTTGCAACTCGACAAAACTCATGGTACATGGAATGGCAAATGACAATGGACATTCACAAACAAAGGTCACTCCTTCATGTGTGTTTGTTATATAACCTCACCGTTATAATATACTCGCAAGTTTGCAACACCTTCCATAACTTCAGCCTCAACTAACTCTATTTTTTTGACACAGTTATCTGCCAAAAAAACACCCTATTGAGGATTTTATGAAAGAAAAACCAAGAGGAGAAGTGAAGATGAAGAAAAACGAAACCGGACTTCGTATTTATAGGCAAACTTGTGAATTTAAATATTATTATGTGCACAAAACGCAGGCTGCGTTTTTGGACTTCCAAGAAAAAGTTTCTGACACTAACAAAACGCAACCTGCGTTTTGTGGGTTTCAAAAAAAAATTCAGCCTTTTCAGGTGCAAAAACGCAAGGTGCGTTTTTTTAAAAGCCAGCTAAAAAAAATTTAAAAAGCCAAAACGTAAGCTACGTTTATTTTATTTCAAAATTAAAAAATATTTAACAAATATAAAACGTAAGTCATGTTTTGTCTCTGACTCATAGCAGTACAATATTTTGCATTCCTTCCATTTCATGGTGATACACATGGCTTCTTTCCATAAGAAAAAAATCAGCCCATATTAGTATAAATATTTTATATATATCTATTTCAATGCGTAACTCCAATTTTTTTTTATTAAAAAAAAATCAGCCACTTAGTCATTTACTAACGGTGAATTTTGAAAAGAAAAAAAAAATACGAACCAGTAAATAAATTGAAGAAAAGGAGAGTAGAAGGAGGAGAGAAACCAAACAATGCCCAAATCAGAAATTTATTTAGTCACGAAATTCGAGTCGTTGAATTATGGTAAACAAAGGTCACTATCTATCTTTTATGTCTTTGCTGGGAATGTCACCCATCAAGAATTATTTGAGCACTATAGTAAAGAACTAAAGATCCACAATCTCAAAAAATAAAATAAAATAAAATAAAAAGAAAGAGAACAGAACAATTTATTTATTTAATGGAGGAAGAACAAAGGTTTAATACGAGAAGAAATCTATAGGGATTATGTCCTTCTTTATTTGATTGAATCATTGACAAATTATGATGGGGAAGGGGGAAAAAAGACAATTTGTCGGGAATCCCTTCCTTATAGGAATAAAAGTGTACGTAACGTATTGGCCGCTCATAAGGAATAAAAATGTATAATGTATGAAAAGTGATCTTTGTTATGCATGTACCTTATTGCCTAAGTTGATGGTGGCCTCTAAAAGATTATTAGGGTAGAAAAATATACGAAGATATATAATTATTCACGAACTCTTTTTTATCGATTTAAGTTTAGTCGAAGTAATTTTTTGATATAATATCAGAAAATTTTAAAATTTGATTTTTAATGAACAAAAAAATTAGCATATGACAAAAATAAAAAAAGCTTATGTAAAAATTTAAATAAATTGAAAAAGAATATTATTTAAAAAGTGTAAAAAAAAAAATAGTTTCATGGAAAAAAAAGTAACGCACCAGTAAAAAGTGTGTTAGAAAAAATAAATATAATTCTTTGCCTAGACAAAATAACAATAATTATTGTATGTGGTTGACTATAGTGTCTTCGAACAAATAATCCTCATCAATATCTTGACATTATTTTAGTCATTGCAATAAATATATTGTAGAATGGCTCTTGGCTATCTCCATGAAGCAAGAGAAATAAAATTTTTAAAATATTTGTATTTTTTAATAAAAAATAGCTTGAAGAAACTTAATTTATAATTTTTATCTAGGATAAAGTACTAAATTGACTCTCTACGTTTGGGCTTAATCCTGTTTTAATACCCAAAGTTTAAAAAGTCCTATTTGAATACAAAAAAAGTTTTATTTAGTTTCAATGTAGTCTTATTGTGCCAATGAGTTATAGCTCAAATGGCATAGTTTTCCCATACTCATTTAAGAGGTTGCGGGTTCGAGTCTCCTATCTTTGGTAAAAAAAAAAAATGTAGTCCTATTGTGAAATTAATGTTAAATAATTAATGAAATCTTAGTTTCAAATATGAAAAACTTATATAACCAAACTTTTGGGTAGTTCTCCGCGGTAGAAAAGACAATAGCCTTGGTCCCTAATGTTTCAAACGGCATACTTCAATAAAAAAAAAATTTGAATCTCTTATTTCAATTCCAAACAATATTTAAGCAGGTTTAATGTTGTCTCAATTAAATTTGACATAAATAATTTGCATATTGAATAGCCGATAACATTCGATTTCAGTATGTAAGTAATATCGATTCACCAACGGTCACTAATATAAAAATTTTTCTTTTGATTTTGAAGCGTTCATTGATTATTAAGATTTAAAATTTTGTACCAAAAAAAATGAGAAAAATGTTATTAAAAAATTTTGGCTATATTTTTTTAATATATAGAAGAAGATATGATTTAATTAGTAGTGTTATTAACGTCTATATCACTCATTTTATTAATTATTAGTGTTAAATTTACTCTCCTTTCTTCGCATCGCTTTTCTCTCTTTCTCTTCTCCAATGAACCAGCGGTGATCCAACGATGACCTTGTAGCGGCAATGGCAACCCAGTGGCAATGTTGTCGCTGCGTCATTTTTCTCCGGTGAAGCCTTGGTGGTAATGTTGGTGGCAGTGGAGGTGGTGGGGTGAGGAAGGTGAAGAGGAGAATGATGATGATGAGGGTAGTTTGGTCCAAGAATTTGGAAAAGAATGATTTTAAAGTGCTTTTGAACGTTGATGATGATTTTAATAACGAAAAAAGGTCGGGGACGATTTTGATTTTGACCCCAGACCTTGGGGACGACATTATATTAATAGATGTGTAAGACTTAGTTCCATTTATTATTTGCCAATCGAGTTTCTCAGCCTAAATTATGAACCAAAAAATAAATAAAAAAATATCAAATTTAATAATTAGGTGAATGCTACCCAATTCCCTCTAAATAACATGTAAGTTATCCTTCATAATGTGTCAAATTTTAATTGATCATTATCTTAACCATAGTTGGATTATTTTGTAATTTATTATTTGAGATGTGTAATGGTATAATTTCTTAAAATATCAAAATCTCACTCCCGTTAATTGAAGCACGTTTTCACTCCTCAATTCTTTCTTCATCGCGTAGCTTCGGTCCTTCCAAGCATCGTTGTCGCCGTCGTGACAAGAAGCATCGACGTCTTCGTCATCTACTGCACTCTCACGCAATCTCTCTTTCTTCAGTGCATCATTTCTTAACTACGTTGTTAAATTCCTGTCACTCCTTACTAATATAATTAATGGTTAATTTGTTTATTAAATTTTTTATTAAAAAAATATATCTTTATTTAAGGGATAAGTATTTTTTTCGTCCCCAAGGTCTGGGGTCAAAATCAAAATTGTCCCGGACTTTTTTTCGTTATTAAAATCATCCTCAACGTTCAAAAACGCTTTAAAATCATCCTTTTCCAAATTCTTGGACCAAAATACCTTCATCATCATAAAAAAAAAAAAAAGAAAGCA
>NC_029787.2:22853857-22855942 GCF_000816755.2 Arachis ipaensis
CTCCGCCTCACCGCCTCTGCCTCGCCGCCTCCGCCTCGCCGCCTCATCTGCATCGCTTTCTGTTTCTGCATCTTGCTTCTGCTTTCTTACTTTTCTGCTTTCTAGTTTTCTGTTTTTGCTTCTTGGTTTGGTGTTGTTGCTGTTATTTGGTGTTCTTGGTGTTGGTGTTGGTGGTTGTGGTGGTGGTGGTGGTGTTGGTGTGGGTGTTGGTGCTTGTGGTGGTTGTTATAAAAAATACTCGTAAAAAAGTTAGATTTTATCATTTTAAATTTGTGTTATTAATTTTAACCATTTATTCATTTTTTTTAAATAATTTATGTATGATAAAAGATATGTTTTTATTTGTTTAAATACAAATTTTATTATTATATTTGTATGTTCCTAATTTTAATTATACTTTTAAGTACTTTGAATAGATTTATTTTATTATATTATATTTTACATATGAATATATATGTTCTATCATCTAATTAAATAAAGACATATTTTTTTAATAAAAACATTTAATAACCAAACTAACCATTAATTATGTTGATAAGGAGTGATCCACTGCAGAAAGAGGAATCGAATGAGAGGATAGGAGATAGCGATAAGGTCAACACTGGTTATATTGGGAAAGACGGTAAAGTTACGATGAGAATTTAACGACGTCGTTAAGAGATGATGACGACGACGTTGGCGCTTCTTATCACAATGGCGATGCTTGGAAGAACGAAAGCTACGCCATGAAGAAAGAATGGAGGAGTGGAAAGGTACTTTAATTAACAGAAGTGGTATTAAGAAATTATATTATTATCCATCTTAAATAATAAATTATAAAATAATGTAATTATGGTTAAAATGGTAACCAATTAAAATTTGACACATGATAAAAGATAACTTACATATTATTTTAGAGGATGTTGGATAGTAGATTCATTAGCCATACAATAAAGGAATAAGCCAAATCAAAACAAAAGATCATGACAAAAAAAAACACACAAGGTAAGCCATTCAAGTAACCAACGACCAAGCCACGAAGCCACCAACAAGAAAAGTATGTGTCAAGGGACAGCAGGGTGTAATTTTCATAAATCATGCCTCGTGGAACGTAAAATTTGGTACACACCTCACAATGCTTTCCATTTATAAACCTATGTTACATTAAAAATTCTCATCCATTCATATTTTTTAATTAATATTTTAATGGTACAGATTTAATATACACCAGTGTACCAGTAAAGTACACTGGTATAGGTGAAATTCTTCCTATAGTTTATATATAAAAGAAAGTGCATTACATGGCACTTTTATTTGATATTATATAAATAAAAGAATTTATTAAAAAAAAGGTTACCAATCGATATCTATATATTTATATCAAATTATCTATACTTAATTATTGGTTAAAAAAAGATTTTTTTCGATAAGATAGTGTTTCGACTATTAACAATTTCGACTACAAAAACACAGAAACGAATAACTTAAAGTTGAAGAAAGATGGTATAAAAAAGTCGAAATCGAAAGGTACTTAGTACCTTTGTTTGAGCATCAAGACTTGCTGTTCGACCTTCAAGTAGTAAAGTGGAGGACATGCAGTACAACATATGAATTTTAGTAACGCCAAATTTTGCAACGCCTTAAAATTGTTTTCTTAAATAATTTTAGACAACGATTTTTTATAATGTTGCTATTGAAATTCAATTTTTCGTTATTTTATAGTAACAAATTAAAATCGTTCTCTTTGACTATTTTAAAGAACGGTTTTATAATCGTTACCATGATTTGTTTTTAAACAACGGTTTGTTTAATGTTGTTTAAATAAGGTTAAATTACACAGTTGGTCCTATACTTTCACTGAAATTGTAAATTGGTCTCTACACTTTAAAAGTTTGTAATTAGATCTTTGTACAAAATATAATTTTGTAATTAGATCCTCAATAATGTTTACCGTAAAAGAAATACACATTTACCATAACGTCCTCTTCTTCCTCTTCTCCCTTTTCCTCCTCCTCATCATCTCTTCAGCATTTCTGTTCTTCTTCATCCATTACCACCCTGATCCACCACTGCTAAAGCCTGCCCCGTCCCCTTCTTCCATTATCT
>NC_029787.2:22855974-22862957 GCF_000816755.2 Arachis ipaensis
TATATGTATATGTATATTTCCCTTGGCCGAAGCCCGAAGGAAATTGAAATAAAGAAAGCCTAACGTGACATATATGTACATGTATATCTATATGGTAATGACACCTAAATACTTTACTGCCACAAATTTCCATTTATTTTTATTAGCCTGGAGTATTTTCATTTCCTTCATTCATACCACCAAATGAACTTGGAAAAAAAATAAGAAAGGGAGATAGTGAGAGAGAGAGAGACCGAATGCTTGGATGAGGAAATTGTGACCCACACCAAAAACTCCAGCTTTGATTTCTTGCTATCCATAATTCCAATAAAAAATTTAATCCGGTAAAAGTGTTCGTATTCTTCTCTTTTATATGTTAGCATTACTTTTGTCCAGTAGAAGTTAATGGTGACGTAGCTCCTCTTCCCCTTGGGTTTGGCTAATTAGAATTCTAGGAAGCACTGATGATATCTGACATTTTTTTCTTCGGTAGTTTAGTCAAAAAGCTTTTCCGAAATTTTTGTTGATTTCAATTTCGTACGGAGGTAGGTTTGGTAATTTTATAATAATTAAATGTAAATTTTATAAATAAATGTTGGTTTGATTGATTATTGTTGAGTTTGATTGAGTTTTATGTTAAAATTTTGTTGAATTATTGTTGTTGTTTGTGATTTATTGGTTTGGCTATGAGGAACAACTCAGTGGTGGTTGTTTTAATGATTTTGGGACTGTTGTGATATGGTATTTAGAGGAAATTGATGAGATTTGGTAGTTGAAATATTAAATTAAAAGTTGAGAAAAATCGATAACCGAAAGACTCGAAAACGGATTAAAATACAAGTAATATTTTGAAAGGAAAAGTTAAAGGTTTCGATTTTGGTATAAAAGAAAGATTAATAATTACATTTTATTTTTGAAGGGTAATATTATATTTTTATATAAAAATCGAGGTTAATTTATAATTATATAAGTTTTCGTGTATTTTGGGTAATAAGTTAAAAATATATATATTATTTATTTACCATTTAAATTATTCTATTTTTATTATTGTTAACATTTTATTACAAATATTAACTAGTAAAAATATTATTAATATTATTATAAGTTAGAGAAGAGCAGAGAACAAATATTAAAAGAATCTAAAAAATCTCTGTCACAGGAGAGCAGAGGGCAGGAATGAAAGAATGTATTAATTAAAGGGATCTCTACCGCAGTAGAGTAGAGAGCAAAACTTGAAAAGAAATTGAGTGATGTTGGGCCTTAGTGCCAAGTGTCTAGTGAGGACGGCGATGCGTAACGCTCACTTGATACTATAGGGATAGCTCAGTGAGGATGGCGATGCGTAACGCTCATGGATGGGACGTTGGCTAAGATAAGGACGGCGATACGAAACGTTTATCTCAAGACCAGTGTCGGGAATCGAGTAACAAACCGATACATGAGCTCATGGCCTGTATAGGACTAGACATGCATCATACTTCTTTGTGCATATTTGTTTGTGATTGTGTATGATTGTGATTGGATTTTTATGTTCTGTAATTACTTATTTGGATTATATTTTATTGAATGTTGTTATTGACTGGGAACATAATGGAACGAACTTAACTGTACACCCCAACCCTACTAAGAACTCCCCAGTTCTTACCCCCTACTTCCACCCCCTTTCAGTTACAAGTGTGAATGTTTAGTGCGGAACTACAAGAGTATAGAAGATTTTGTTTACAAGTTGAGTTGTTAGATTTTATTTTTCGCTCGTCATTTATTGTTTTAGTTTTTAGAGGGGTAGGAATTATATTTGAGGATCTTTGAGTAAGTCTATGTATATAATGCTACGTGGATATATATAATTTTGTGATTAAATAATTTAAAGTACCAACTCTTCGTTTTCTTGATGAAAGTTTCGATTCGTATTTACGAAGGCTCAATATTAAATAAAAATAGTATAGAATAGACAAGTTTAGAGGTAAGTAACGCCTGAGCTTTTAGTACAATCATGAGGTGCTAAAAGTTAGGGTGTTACAAGATAGGACTCGTGAGCACAGATGCGGTAGACAGAGGTAAGAGACAGAGAGCGCTGGGTGGGGTGCTATTTTGGAAAGTGAAAAAGTGAGAGTGAGAGAGCTGGGAAGGGGTGGGGTGAGTTCAGATAGTCTAGAAAAATTTTTGGTCATTTTCAAATGGTTAAATTATACAGTTGGTCCTTATACTTTCACTAAAATTGTAAATTAGTCCCTACTGTTAAACACGTGCAACTCACATGTTTAAAATAGCGAATATACTGATGAAAATTCTGTTAAATTAAACGTTGTTTGAACAGTGGAGACTAAATTACAAAATTTAATCTTTTTAGGGATCCAATTACAAATTTTTAAAATGTAGGGACCAATTTATAATTTCAATAAAAGTATAGAGACCAATTGTATAATTACAAAAGACACGCATAAAAATTGTTGTCGAAATATTACACTTTAAAACTGTTCTATTAAATGGTCTTAGACAACGATTTTTACAGTGTTGTTAAAGTCTAATTTTTCATTACGTTATAGCAACAAAATAAAATTGTTCACTTTGGCTATTTTAAAGAACAATTTTATAACCATTATAACAATTTTTTTATCAAACAATAATTTTTAATATTATTTAAATAATTATACAAATTAAAAAATATATATAAAAATAATTATAAATAATCATACAAATTTAAATAATTTTTGGTTAATCTAGTTGAACCGATTAATCCGATCCATTTTTTAGAATCTTGCTAAAATCTCAAATGATGAATTAAACATGTAATTGATTTAAGTTGTTAATGCTAGACATTATCCGATGAACATATTTTCAATCTTAAATGTAATAAATAATCTATAACATGCATACTTATTTACTTTTTGTCAGCTTAGAAAATTTAGTTGTATTTAACATAATTGAATATACTATGGTATTCTTTAACTCGACAGATTAAGAATTAATTCATTGTGGATCAAAATTTCATGTAAAGATATATCACTAACCAATGAATTACTGCATACATAAGATAAAATTCAAATTTTCAATATTTATTTAAGTAGACGAGTGAACTGATCATCTTTGTATACAAATATATCTAACTTTATCTCATTACTATCGTCCCATGTCCTAACAACGTTTGGATCCCTCCACATGTGTGTATATATCATAGTTCTAAAAACTAAACCGAATCAGTCGGTTCAATCAAATTAATTAGGAACTGATCTTCGAACTCGTTCAATTGAAGTGAAAAATTATCTAACAAAAACTCGATAAAAAAGGGATCGAATCGGCGGTTAACGAACCCTAGCAGCCACTCTCTCTCTGAGCTCCAGCCCAGCCAGCAGCAGCAGCAGCCAGCGCCCAGTGCCGCTGTCGCCGACGAACTCTTCTCCTCAGCCAGCGTCCAGGCCGCCGTCGTCGATCCTCTTGTCCTGGATCCCTTCTCCTCGCGTCGCCAGGTATGCTCGGAACTGCTGTTGGCGTCGCCGCCTCCGTCCTCGTCGTCAAGCCCGCCCTAAACTCGTGGCTCTGTCCTCGTCGTCGAGCCCCCTCTCTCGCTCTCTCTCTCTCGCGTCAAGCCTCTGTCTTCGATCCCCCCTCTCTCTGTCCAAGCTCACTTTCCGTCCTCCCTCGCCGTCACTTCTCTTCCTCCCTCGACGCCGTAAGCAAAGCTACTTCAATTTATGTTTTCTTATTTTGTTAATTTTCCTGATGCTGAGTCGCTGAAATCTGATTCTGAGTTGCTGATTTTTCTGTTTTTGTTCATTTTTGCTTATTTTGTTAAAATTTGATGGATGATGGATGATGGTGTTTTGTTAAATTTTCTAATAATTTTGTTATTCTGAGTTGCTGATTTTCTGAAATATTTTTGTGGTCTGAGTTGGGATTGTTGCTGATGTGATTCTGAATTTAGTTTGGATGCTGAGTGTGTATTCTTTGCTTAGTTTTCTGTTTTTGGATTCTCTGGCTTTGGATGGTTTTGGATGCTGAGAAGTTTTTGGATTATGAGTTTTTGTTGAATACTTGATTAGTATTGAGGATACAAATGTAATAGAACAAGATTTGGTTCAAGAAAGAGTGAAAGAAGAGCAGTTAGACTCTTGATTAGTTAGTTATTCTGCTTCAGGTCAATAACTTCCATATATATAGTGCAGACCTTGTATTTGGAAGTGTGATTCAGTTTTTAGTTCAAAATAATATGATCAGTGTGTATTGATTCTCACTAATTATGTTCTCAATTCTAAGTCTTTGAATTCATTTTTTTGTTTCTTATATCACAAGAATTCCTCTCTTGGAGTGCTTATCTTGATTGTCAAGCAATTGAGCTTGATTAGTACTTAATTTTTAGAAATTCTAAAGTTAAAAACTTTACTTGGAATGTAACAGTGGATCTGGAGTCCGGAACTAGAACTTGCGCTCCAATATTCAAGCCATCTCTAAACCCTAATCTACCAAATCAATCCCACTTTATTCCCAATAATCGAAAATCTTTCACATAAAACCCAATGATGAATCGTATTAGTAGTTAATTACTGTTTTTCAAGTTCAAAAATGGATGTGAAGTCGTTAGCAAAATCAAAGCGAGCTCACACACAACACCATACCAAAAAGCCTCACCATAAGCACAAAACCCCAACAGCATCACAATCATCTCCGTCTTCATCTTCTGATGTCTCAAACGACATCATTGGATCTGGAAAGAAGCAACTGAACCAGAAAGGAACCACTGTGAATCGCAATTCTAGCTCTCGTGCTTCTTCTGCACTCCCGAACAATTGGGATCGATACTACGATGAAGATGAAGAAATCGATTCTGTGATTGCTGAAGGTGCGACCAAAGCACCCAACGATGGTGCTGTTTTACCGAAAAGTAAAGGTGCAGATTTTAGGCACCTTGTTGATGAGGCTCGGTCTCAAGCAGATGCAAGCTTGGAGGGTTTGCCTTCTCTGGATGATACTCTTCCTGGTACGATCTTTTTCTGCTTTGGAAGATAAAGCTTTTGAGGCATTGAGAATTCGACTGAGATTGTAACAATTTTTTGTAGATTAATTAAGCGTTTTGCTTTGTGCCCTGCACTTTTCAAGGCTCAATTTTATTTATTTAATTTTAAGCTTTTCTAGCCTATTTAATGCTATTGAACTGTTAAACCTTCTGGAATTTTTGTATCCATTGATGTTTTAATGCAAGCTTGGAGGGTGTTTGCCTTTGTTGGAGGACACTTCCTGGTACAAAATTTTGGATTTGTTGCTCGAAAGTGTTTTCAACATTGAGACTTCGAGTGAGATTGATATTGTTTTGTTGTTGAATTAATCTAAATGTTGTATTTCTTTTATGATTATTTATTTATTTTTCAGGTGAGTTCAATGTGGGATTAGGGTCTATGCTTGCGGTTAGGGGAGAGGGATTTGTCTCGTGGATTGGAGATGATAACTTTGTGGTAGAGGAAAAACCAGGTGCATATCAGGAGGTAATTTATTTGGTCACTTTACTTGTTTTGATGTTAATGAGATTATAAGATCAGTATATTGCACATATTGAATAATATTTTTCTTGCTGTTGAGGAGATGGTTATGATCATATTTTTTATTCAAGAATATATAAAGGCAGCTGCATACACCTTACCTTCTAAATGCTTAAAACTTGATGAATGCTTGGTGTTTTTATATTTTATTTTTTTACAATAAAGTATTGGAAGAACTTTATAGTGCTGGCTTTTGTGCTCATCCTCCCGCTTTGAGAAAAATAGAGACAGATATACTTAATTGATGTATAAAATCTTGTATTGTGATATGTTCTTGATATTTGTGGCTTCAATAGCAAAGTAGGTTGGTTTTAGTTTTAACTCAGCCATCCTAGCGAACTTCGTAATAACACATGCGGTTGAGAGAGTTGAGTGAACTAAGCTTATGACAAAGGTTTTACCTTACTGGTTGAAAAAGTTTTGTTATATTTCTTTATTTTATGTTATTCTTTTGGTACTTGCATCCATAATTTTAAATATCATTGTTTGTTTGAACTTGTGATTACGTCGTTGATGAATTAGCATCTCTGAAATTACCATGGTGAATTTTGTAGTTACTTCCTATATTGTTGTTATATCATATGATTCAGGCTAAAGTTGTTATAAGATACTTATTATCATTAGAACTAGTGTTTTTAGCTTCTACAGTGCCACAATATAGAGCAATTTATTTGGGTTTTATTGGTTGTGCTTGTTCAACTTGAAAGTTTTGTCACACTTTTTAGTGCTTTGTCAACTAATATTTATTCTGCAAATTATTATTATCGGGGGAATTGTAATTATGCTATTCTTATCAAGTTTTGCCCATGAAACATTCCACAATCTATAGTTGAATATTTGGCATATATGCGGTCCACCAATCATAGTGTTGCTTTACTTACCATGAATTGGGATTTCATGTAGGCATCATTTATTTCACTGAACTTGCATGCTCTAGCTGAAAATCTTGCAAAAGTTGAATTGTCAAAGAGATTATTCATTGAGCCTGACCTGTTACCAACTGAACTGGTATGTTCACTCTCTATTTGTTGCTGACTATATCTTTGCAGAATTTTAAATAACTTTTCATTATTTACATGGGATTTTACTTTTAATAGGTCCAAGTATCTTTGTTCTACATTTGAATAAGTTGAGACAAGTTAATGTTGAAATCTTACATTATAGCAGTCTGCAAATTCCACTATGCTGCATTAACGTGGTTTATTTTACAGAGCATGGAAGGGTTGGCAGAAGGAAGCAATGAAGAAAATTATAAACTGGAAAATACAGAGGACAGTGAACTAGGCAATCTTATGTCCAAAGAAGTAAATTCGGATGTTTTAGCTATAGATCAGTTTACATCATCTACTCCCTCTGGCAGCAGCCATGCTGCATGTACTTTTTCCGCTGACTTTCCACTTTCTGTGAACCACATCGATATTCAATTTCAACAAGTTGATAGTTCTCATGAAAGTAAAGCATCTTTTCCAAGTG
>NC_029787.2:22863081-22863721 GCF_000816755.2 Arachis ipaensis
ATACAAGACGCAAGCACTCAACATTTGAGGCAGCTGATGCAGAAAAGGAACTCGACATGCTTCTAGATTCGCTTAGCGAAACCAAGATTCTAGATTCCCAAGGTTATAAACCTAATACCCCATCTGTTTCATTGGGGGCCTTTAAGGTGGATCCTCCTGGTATTTCAAAAAGAGAGTCAGTTGCTCCAAAAACTGCATCAAGTAGTGCGAGTTTAGATGATGTACTTGATGACTTGCTAGAGGAAACATCTACTTTGACAAATCCAAATGTTTTAGTAAGGCCACGGGAAGAAAAGTCTGTTCTCCAGAGTGGACAATCTTCACATTCTGAAAGCAAGTCTAAAGTAACAGATGATTTTGATTCATGGTTTGGTACACTTTGATTATCCATGGTGAATGAAAAATGATCCTTTTTACTTACTCCTAACCTTTCAGACCGTCTTTTTTCTTTCATTTTTTGGGTTAGACGGACCCTTTCAGAATGGAATTTTGGTCCTGCAAAACTGGCCCTTTGGGCTTTGATCAAGCATTTTGTAGGGACTACATTGAAATCAATAACTACTGCGTATGGAACTCTTAAATGAAGAAAAAATAATACAAGAACTAGGAAAAGGAATTGGCGAATTATGATGAGCTATAG
>NC_029787.2:22864029-22866225 GCF_000816755.2 Arachis ipaensis
ACGAATCGGACAGCCTTCAACGCTAGACATTATAACATCACAAATTTATTCGCACTATATTCTCACAAGCGCAACACTTTAAGAGTATCTATCTAGTGTTTGGTCTTCAGCGTCATCTTCTCTGGTAGCCTCGTCTTCTCTCCAACAGCATCGCCGTCGTTCCTTAGTTTGGATTTTAATGTGTTTAGACTTTTCATTATGATAATGACTTTAGTATTTAGCTATAATTGCAGATTGTTATGAGTATTTTGATATTGTTAGAATATTGTTGACTTGTTTATTGATTTTACATGTTTATTATATTTATAGAATTTTTAAAATAAAATTTTTGATTTTTCAATTCTTTTTTTTGAATTTCTGTTTTATCAATATCTAATTATTTGAATTGAACCAACTTATTTTTAATTGGTTTGGTTTGATTTAGATACACCCACAAAAAAAATGTAAAACCAAATCAAACCAATACAAACCAATTACAATTCAATTGGTTTGGTTCTCATTTCACCCAAAATTTGCGTTTTTATTTATTGAGCATTGAACAGTCATCCAACAAGATGGTAGAAAGTAAAAACTACGTTAAGTCATCATTTTAATTAATTTGAACTTTATGGAAAATAGACTTTATGAGTGCTCAGCTGTTGGCAACTAACAAAAAGTACTAACTTCTAACAGAGTCTGAATATACTCTTTAAGACTCGATGGATCATATATGGTGGTTCAAAGAAGATGAAATTGAATTGTATACAGATCCGAAAATAAAAGGAATTTATTTGTTCTGCAAAAATGGAGGAAAAAAAAAAACCCAGTTTAGGACCTATTTTCATTTAAAATGTTTCATTGGAGTACCATTTATTAAATAGAGTCATATTTATAACTCTATTTGTTTTACAATTTATAATTTGCACATGCGATGAATAGCTTCACTTTAACAGCATTGTAAGCTGTAACATTCCTTTTCTAATACATTTGAACATATTTCTTCAACTTTCATTCGTCACTTATTAAAACACTATATTGATTACTAATTAAATTTAAACTAAAAAAAAGGAATTCATGAAAGAAAATTTAAGTGAGAAAATTTTCAATGATATTAATCTATGAATTAACAAAAACTCAATCAGAAAACCATTATTAGGCGGTAGTGTTATTGCTATGTACCAGGTTCAACTTTACAAAAAATAATTAAATATACCAAATGTCCAAAAGACTGAAATCATCATGAAATCAAAATAAGTATGTTAGCTTTCACTTACCATTATCAATACATATTATGACAAAATAAAACGAAAAGAGAAAAGAAGAAAAATGATCATAATTTATTAATCAAAGGAAATTAAACCATGGTATATATATGAGTTAATTACAGCCATAGAGCCCCAGCTTGTTTGAGAATGGGAACCAATTCACCAGAAATATGAGTAGCCATAATTCGATCCAATCCTCCAAAAAACTTTCCACCTATAAACACTGCTGGAAACTGCACCTTATTATTATTATTATTATTACTGCTATTCCTAAAATACCCTTCATCAGAATAATCTTCATTGTTCTTGTTGTTGGCAGCAATAACCGCTGCTTGCAATTCTCCATCAACGCCTTCTTCATCGTTCTCTTCCACCTCATGAACCACAGGGTTGACACCAAGTCCAAGAAGTAACCGCTTCACCACATGGCTCATGCAGCACCCTCTCCTCCCAAACACTATAACCGCGTTCTCTAACACTATTCTCTCCACCATTTTACTCTTCTTCTTCTTGTTGTTGTTATCCCTGCTTTCTGAGTGTGGCGGTGGGGTTGTGAAGTGTGTGGTGGTGGTGTGGGTGTGTGGATCAATTCGCCATGACCTGTAAGGTATTGCTTGTTGCATGGTGTTGAGGTTATTATAATGAATATGATCAAATTATTAATGTGTGGTGGCTGAATCTTAGGGGAGCCATGGCTTATATATAAAATATGGGGGTATTGAATTGAAGAGGTGGGGTGGTGAGTGGGTGATATTATTTATTTCACTTACAATGATGATGATGATAACGTCAACGCCAATATAAGCATATATTTTTCTTTTCTAAGGTTCCAAAGATTAAAGGTGATATTTTTATTTATTTTTATTTTTTGGTAGTATTAGCATTTGATTGGATTTGTGTCACTTCCTCCTTTGTTTATTTTATTACGTACGTTTTAATTATTCACGGGACG
>NC_029787.2:22866257-22866840 GCF_000816755.2 Arachis ipaensis
ATGTTTGAGGAGGGAGGTAAAAATTAAACAAAACAATTGAAGTTATATGAAAATACTATCTTTATATAATTATATCTGCAGAAAGAATAAATGTTTTTCTGACATAATGTGCTATTAAATATATTTTCATAAAAATAAAACAAAACTAAACTCATGAGGAAGCATGAAAACCAAGAGCGCCGCGAGACACACGTTAATGAATGAAAAGGGATGACGCGCACGGGAGCCGCGTGGCATGACGTAAGGGTGTGACTGGGGCCCACCATGTGGCACGGATAATTCTCTTACCATAACATGACGTCATTGTATTGTCGCCAACCTGCACAGGAAGCGCCACGTAGCTCAGAAATCAATCGAGGATGACGTAAGCGCCGTGGTTGAGCGTTGATGCGATGGGCCTTGCACTTTAAATCAACAGCGGCAGGCGCAGAAACTGTGGTTGAGGAAGCTTCCTTCTTCGTCCGTAATTCGCCACCACGTCCGGAAAAATTACATTAACGTGTATATAAATATTTAAAGGTCAAAAGTAAGGTGCAAACTAGTTAGACATGGTTAGATAATTTTAATATTTAATTAAATTAAA
>NC_029787.2:22871449-22871547 GCF_000816755.2 Arachis ipaensis
GTAATAATTAATAATAATAAAAATAAGATTTTTTATAAAAAAAAAATTTATATTAGAAAATAATTTTTTTATTTAATAAATACTTTTTATACATCTAA
>NC_029787.2:22871643-22872143 GCF_000816755.2 Arachis ipaensis
AATTTTTAGTAATTAAAATAAATTTCTTTTTAAATTATATTTGTAAAGGAAAAGTATATGGAACCAAAATGTGACCAGCCAAAAAGTAAACAAAACCGTTTAATTAAAATCACTTTTTGAATAATATGTTTGAAAACCGCTCCTGAGATCACGAAACACAAACCAAAACCCGATTTTTCATGGAACCCAAACACATTTTGGCTGATTTTTAGCTGATATGCTTTTGGTTCCCTAATTGTTCTCATTTGTAAAAAAATATATCAAACACTACTTAGATTGGTAAAGTATCGGCAATAAAAAATTGTAGGTCAAAATTCGAACTTTTTCTTTTTTAATATTGTATTATTAAGGATAAAATTCTCCATAATGAATCAAACTGTGTGTTAAATACTACTATAATCATGTACAAAACGTCATTGACATTTTGTATTTTTTCAATTAAAATAATATTTGTTGTATTTTACATTAAAAATATTCATATATTAAAATTTTGACTTCAA
>NC_029787.2:22872153-22880639 GCF_000816755.2 Arachis ipaensis
TTCGACGAATCTCTCATCAGTCAACGATAATAGTTAATTAGTTTTTTATTAATATTAATTATTCGTTATATTATATTGTTACGACCCAACCCAAACGTCATGCTGGCCGATTCAGCCCATAGACCACCCGACCTGAACGGGCGGACATGAGACGCTCAACAACCGACCCGGACACGCGTCCTTTACAGCTCACTGCTACAACTATATTGAGAAGCTTCGAGGAAGGTGGGTCTGCCCTCGCGGGGACCACTCTTGACAGAGTATATATGGGGAGGGTCTTACCTCTCCCCCAAGGTACATCACCATTACTCTGCTTACACATCACCTATACACTCCCCTAACTTGGGCGTCGGAGTGTCTTTGCAGGTGACCCCCCACTCCTCGGGAAGTCGGCCGCTCCTACCCTCGCTCCTACACCTCACTACCAGGCGGGATCCCGCACTCAAACTCAAGACCTCCACGAACCGTCAGGTACCCGGCCTTCCGAACATTGGCGCCGTCTGTGGGAGATCCGCCCAAATGGACTTCCTGATGGGTCCTGTAGAGCTTGTCAGTGGAGCCGAATCCAGGGGGGCAGCCTCGGTGGCTTCCTCCCGCGAGCGTACAAGGTCTCCTCTGCGACAACCCGAGCCACCCTCACGATCCTAAGAGAGACGCCCCTTTGGGGGAGCAGGTAGCGATAGTGCCAGAATAATGCAAGAACTGCGACATAGGGTACAGAACCTGGAACACCAGCTGACAGACTAGGGATGTCGTCAACAGACTACCGAACCAAACTATTCGCGTTCTCCCGAGGGAGAACTCCCCAGAGAAGTCGTTCTAGGCGTACACCAAGCCCGCGATCTGGATCGGATAGTCTCCAGGAGGAGAACCAGGAAGTGCCAAGAAGACGGCGCGACCCCGTAATCTACACCCGACCTGTGAGGAGACCAACCCCCGAGAGAAGTCGTGAGGACGGCGCTGAAAGACCGAAGAGAACGCGACGTCCTGTGATCATGGGTGCAACCCCCTTCCATCATTCGATCCTCGAGGTCCGGCTACCAAAACACTTTGATAAGCCAACGGACATGAGGTATGATGGGACCCAAGACCCACAAGAACACCTGACGGCCTTCGAGGCCCGGATGAACTTGGAAGGAGTAGGCGACGAGGTGATATGCCGCGCCTTTCCGGTCACCCTAGCAGGACCTGCAATTCGGTGGTTCAATAACCTCCAGCAAGGTTCTGTTGTCAAGTTTTCAGACATCAGCCGTGCTTTCTTGGCCCAGTTCACTACCCGCATTGCAAAGGCAAAGCACCCGATTAACCTACTCAGGGTGACACAAAGATCCAGCGAGCCGACCAGAAAATACTTGGATAGGTTCAACGATGAGTGTTTAGAAATTGACAGCCTAACCGACTCGGTGGCCAGCTTATGTTTGACGAATGGACTTCTGAACGAGGATTTTAGGAAGCATCTTACCACCAAGCCGGTGTGGACGATGCAGAAAATCCAGAACGTAGCTCGGGAATATATTAACGATGAAGAAGTTAGTCAAGTGGTGGCAGCCAACAAGCGGCAGCACGGTAGCGGGGAGAGGCTGAAGGAGCACGCCAAAGACGGAGTGCCGGCCAAGACATTCAAGTCGTTTCCCCGAGTGGGAAAGTTCACCAACTATACCCCCCCTCACAGTCCCCATTGTAGAAGTTTATCAGCAGATAGCCGAGAAGGAGATTCTGTCGAAGCCCCGACCTCTAAAGGACAGAACCGGAGGAAACAAGAACCTCTATTGTGATTATCACAAGGGCTATGGGCACAAAACACATGATTGTTTTGACCGAAAGGATGCGCTGGAACAAGCGATCCGGGATGGAAAACTAGCCGAATTCTTCCATCTCATCAGGGAGCCGAGAAGATGAGATCGGGACTGAGATTGAGAGGATAAGAGCCGCACAGTAAAGCAGCGACAAGAACAAGGTCAAAGTCGGCGCACAAGAAGGACGCCAAAGTCCTAGCGGTCTCATCATCTAACCCCGCGCCAAACTCCAAGAGGATTCCGTCCATATCATTCGGTCCAGAGGACCAATGGTTCGATGAGATCGCGGAAAATCCTCCGATGGTCATCACGGCCAGAGTGGGAACCGGCCTGATCAAACGGATCCTCGTAGACACCGGCGCCGACTCAAATATCATGTTCCGCAACGTGTTCGATACTTTGGATCTCCGAGATGCCGATTTAAAGACTCACCAGCACGGTGTAGTAGGTTTGGGCGACCACTTTATCAAGCCTGATGGGATAATCTCCCTACTGCTATCCATAGGACTATGACAGGGGAGAAGGTTGGTAATGGCGGAGTTCGTGGTTCTACGAGACTCCACGGCCTACAACATCATCCTCGGAAGAAAGACTATCAACGATCTCGGAGCAGTGATCAGTACGAAGATGTTGATAATGAAGTTCATTGCTGATGACGGATCTGTGGGATCCATAAAGGGAGACTTGGAAACGGCAGTCGCCTGCGACAATGCCAGTCTCTCCTTAAGAAAAAAATCCAAAGTGGCATCGGGAGTATTCCTCGCCGACCTGGACGCTGGGGTTGACAACAAGCCTAGACCCGAGCCGGAGGAAAACTTGGAAAAGTTCAGGGTTGGCGACTCTGAGGAGAAGTTCACCTTCGTGAACAGAAACCTCCCACACAATTTGAAAGAACCTCTATTGGAAATGATTAGGGCTAACGGCGACCTCTTTGCCTGGACGCTAGCTGACATGCCGGGGATAGACCCCCAGCTCATGTCTCATCACCTAGCTGTAAAGGCGGAAGCTAAGTCAGTAGCTCAGAGGAGAAGAAAAATGTCACAAGAAAGGGCAGAGGAGGTGGCCAGGTAGACGGCCAGCCTTCTTGAAGCAGGATTCATACGGGAACTCGACTATTCGACCTGGATGTCGAACGTAGTCCTGGTTAGAAAGCACAACGGAAAATGGAGAATGTGCGTGGATTACTCCGATCTTAACAAAGCATGTCCCAAAGATTCCTACCCCCTTCCCAACATAGATGCGCTCGTTGACGCGGCGGCGGGATATCGGTATCTGAGCTTCATGGATGCTTATTCCGGCTACAATCAGATACCGATGCACCGGCCAGACGAGGAAAAGACGGCATTCATAACGCCAAGGAGAATATATTGCTACAAGGTAATACCGTTTGGGCTGAAGAACGCAGGGGCCTCCTACCAAAGGTTGATGAACAAGATATTCAGCGACCTTATAGGCAAAACAGTAGAAGTATACGTAGATGATATCCTGGTAAAGACCACCCGGCCTGAAGACCTCATAAGCGATCTGGAAAATGTATTTGCTTCCCTCCGACAACATGGCATGAGGCTCAACCCTCTTAAGTGTGCTTTTGCCATGGAAGCAAGAAAATTCTTGGGGTTTATGATAACCCAAAGAGGGGTGGAGGCCAACCCGAAAAAGTGCGAAGCAATACTCCAGATGAAGAGCCCAGAGTGCATCAAAGACGTTCAAAGGTTGGCAGGAAGGCTCACCGCGCTATCCCGATTCCTCGGGGCGTCGGCTGCTAAGGCACTACCATTCTTCAACTTGATGAAGAAGGGGATAGCGTTTGAATGGATCCTGGCGTGTGAGGAAGCATTTGAGCATTTCAAGAAGATACTTGCGACACCACCTGTTCTCGGGAAGCCCAAGTGTGGCGAGCCGCTATACCTATACTTGTCCATAACGGATGAAGCGATGGCAGCGGTCTTGGTGCGGGAGGAAGGAAAAATCCAACAACCAATTTATTTTGTGAGAAGAGCGCTGCAGGGAGCAGAGTTAAGATACAGCAAACTAGAGAAGCTAGTGCTCGCCCTCTTGACCACTTCCCGTAGACTGCGACAGTACTTCCAAGGCCATCAAGTGATCGTGAGGACGGACCAGGGAATTCGCCAGGTACTCCAGAAACCCGACCTAGCGGGAAGAATGATGACTTGGGCTGTTGAGCTGTCCCAATATGACCTACGATATGAACCCAGGCAGGCGATTAAACCTCAAGCCATGGTCGACTTCTTGGTAGAAGTCACAAGGGACCCAACCGAGACACCCAGTACACGGTGGAAGCTCCACGTGGACGGAGCTTCCAACCAGACATTCGGGTGTGCCGGGATAATCTTGGAAAGCCCGACGGGAGTCGTATATGAGCAGTCGATTAAGTTCGAATTCCCAGTATCAAACAATCAAGCAGAGTACGAGGCCATTTTGGGGGGGATTGGTCCTGGCCAGGAAAGTCGGAGCCACGAGATTAGAAATATGTAGTGACTCACAGGTCGTGACCTCGCAGATCAATGGGACATACCAAGCCAGAGACTTGCTGCTGCAGAAATATCTGGAGAAGGTCAGGGAGTTAACCAGGCAATTCAAAGAAGTCTTGGTGCAGCACGTCCCGAGAGAGAGGAACACGCGAGCAGATCTCCTGTCAAAGCTGGCAAGCACAAAGCCAGGAGCGGGAAATCGGTCTCTCATCCAGGGCTTAATAAAAGAACCAACAGTCACCCTCCATCTAACAAAGGTAGATCCCTCTTGGATGGACCCGATCACCGACTTCTTGGAAAGCGGTAAGCTCCCTGAAGACGAGAAGTCGGCCAAGGCGTTGAGAAGGGAGGCGGCCAAGTATGAAATCATACAAGGCCAGCTGTTTAAGAAAGGACTCATCCAACCCTTATTGAAATGCTTGCGTCCCGATCAAACGGACTATGTGCTCAGAGAGGTCCATAAGGGATGCTGCGGTCACTATATCGGGGGAAAAGCCCTGGCGAGAAAGCTCATCAGAGCTGGCTACTACTGGCTGGCGATGATGAAGGATGCTAAAGAATTCGTAAGAAGATGCATCAAGTGCCAGGAGAACGCCAACTTCCACAAAGCACTAGCAACCGAGCTAAGTCTATTGACGTCTTCCCGACCTTTCTCACACTGGGGAATCGACCTCCTCAGACCCTTCCCAGTCGGTCCGGGGCAAGTCAAGTACCTGATAGTTGCTATCGACTATTACACCAAGTGGATAGAGGCCGAACCACTGGCCAGCATATCCTCATCAAATTGTCGGAAGTTCATGTGGAGACAAGTAGTAACTCGATTCGGCATCCCCGGGGTCGTTATCTCCGATAACAGGACGTAGTTCACTGATAGGAAGTTTGGAGAGTTCCTCGCCGATTTGGGCATAAAGCAAAAGTTCTCATCCGTGGAACACCCCCAGACGAACGGCCAAGCCGAGGCCGCGAATTAGGTCATCTTGCTAGGCCTCAAAAAACGGCTTGATAAAAGGAAGGGATCATGGGCTGACGAGCTCGCCTCAGTCTTCTGGTCCTACCGCACAACCCAGCAGTCGTCTACTGGAGAGACCCCATTTCGCCTAACATACGGTGTGGATGCCATAATACCCGTGGAGGTCGGTGAGCCGAGCCCACGGTTACTCTTGGGAGGAGTTGAAGAAGCTGTGGAAAAAGACCTATTTGACGAGGCTAGAGAGATGGCCCATTTGTCAGAAGCAGTACTGAAACAAAGGATGGCTCTGCGCTACAATGCCAAAGTACTCAAGAGAGTGTTCGAACCAAATGACCTGGTCCTGCGGCAGAACGACATCGGATTACCGACTCACAGAGAAGGCAAGCTAGCAGCAAACTGGGAAGGCCCGTACAGGGTAAAGGAAGTAATCGGCAGGGGTGCCTACAAGCTGGAAAGACTTGACGAAAAGGAAGTCCCTAGAACATGGAAAGCAAGTAACCTAAGAAGGTTTTATTCTTAGACCAGATACGCTGAGTAGGCGACCTGCGAGGCTCAGTAAGACCCAAGTCGCTTTATGGTTAAATAAATTACTCTTGTTGAATGCTTATTATTGTCATAGATCTAATTAACTGCCGATTAATATTCACTTGTGATTAAATTTACTTTTTCCCTTTTACACATCCCATGTCAACAAATTTCTCACGATACATGGTAAATGAGACGACGATACGGTAGTCCGGGACTGATCACCCCGGGAACCAACCAAATTAATGCCATAACAAGCAGCCATGGCAACAATAAAGCCATGACTCGGCTCCGTCAAATTACCAATGCAATGGTAAACAAACACAAGTGACAAGCCAATACCAACAAAACGGCAACAAGATAGAACAAAAAGCATTACCGAGTAAGAGGGGAAGAACACTAATCATAAGCTGACCAGGCGACTACTAAAGTAGTTTAAAGTTATATCCAACATGCACAACAACAAAGTTCACCGAACTATGCGACAAGGTCTACGAAAATTACAAAATTCATAAGATTACAGAAATCACTTCTTCGGCATATCGACAATTTTGCCGTCCCGAATGGTCTTGAAGACCCCAATTGCCGATGTGTCGAAGTCAGGAGCCACGATCTTCACTTGGGCCTTAAGAGCCTCTTCGGTCATCAGTGTGGCGCTTTTCCCCTGCTTCACGACCTCTTTGTACTTCCTTTGAAATTCATTAGCCTCAGTCTGAGCAGCCTTAGCCGAAGAGAGAGCCTCGTCGCGCTCCTTCTCCAGCGTAGCCACCCGATCTTGCGCGGTGTTGAGCTGACCCTCCAAAGTAAGCTCTCGCTCGGTTAACCGGGAAACGGCTGCATCAGAAGTCTTCAATTTTTTCTCAGCCACCGTGGCCTTCTCCTCGGCAGCTTTGAGCTTCTCATTTGCTTTGGACAGCTACTCCCGAAGTGTTTCAACTTCCACCTTAAATTGGTTGTTGGCCTTAACAGAGGATTCGAGCTTCCTCTGCACTGACTGCATTCCCGACAGCTCAAACTTGGCCTTCCTTGCTATGGCGGCGCCGCGAAGGAGAGAACGGTACATCCACCTCGCCTGCCCAGGGAGGTCAGAGCCGTGGAAATATTCCTCCGTGCCGGGAAGCAACTGGGAGTCTATAAAGTTCCCGGCATCGAAGTTCATCTCCATCACAATGAGGGCTCTTTCAGGACTGGAGGACGACCTCTTCCTCTTTGGGTTGCTGATAACCTTCACATCATCCTCCTCGAATTGTGGATTGGAGGTCGAGTCATCGCCAGTACCGACGGCCTCGTCATGGATGGGAGAAACACGCGCTCCATCAGCATTTTGGGCCGACACCTCGGCAGCATTGGGAGGTGGCACTGCCTGGCTCTCGTTATTTTCGGGTGAAGCCTCCTGGTTCTCGTTGGCCGGTCCCTCGTCGCTATCGCTAGCCAGAAAGGTATTGAATAAATTTTCAAGACCGGTCACTTTGGCAGACATTCCCACTGCAGCAAAATAGTGAAACCGGTTAGTCGTGAAATCGGCATAACAAATCAAAGCAATAGTAACGCAACAAACGCAAGTTAAAGCTACTCACGAATATAATTTCTAGTAACTTCCCAGTCACCGATGAGTAGATGAGGGTTCACGTGGTTTTTTCCAAAAATAGCCAACAACATGTCGGCAATTCTTTTATCCACGGAGGACATCCCTTTGTATGTCACCTTAATAAAGGCATTCGACCCTGCCCCGAAAATCCAATATGTCGGGATGAGGCACTGCCCTTCTAGCGACAACCAGAAGGGATGGCGACCTCTGGCTGGGCGTACCTTGAAGTACTTGTCCTTGAACCCATGGTAAGAGTCCTCGAACAAGCCAAAAATCCTCTGACCCTGGGCAGACCGGAAGGACATAAACCCTTTCCTCGCCTTCCCCTCTTTGGAAGGATTCGTAAGGGTAAAAAGATAAAGAAACACATCAACGGACACCGGCAGCTCTAGGTATTCACACACCATCTCGAAGCAGTGGATGGAAGCCCAGCTGTTCGGATGCAACTGCGACGGCGCCACGGAACACCGGTTAAGTAGCGCCATTTGGAAAGAAGAGAAAGGAAGGCGAACCCCCAATTGAGTAAACATTGCCTTATAGAACCAGATCCAGTCGGCAATTCGGGGGGAGTCCGGGTTGAGTTCGTATATCCGTTCATGAGGGGCGGGGACGAATATGTCATAGTTAGATTCCTCGTCAATCCCGCCGCACAAGTACTCGGCTTGACGGAACTCGGTTAGCTCCTCCACGCCCATTTGGTTAGGGGAATCCTTTACGTTGGAAGTCACCCAGGCATACCGATCGTAAGCCGCGTTTGAGGCGGAAGCCCGTGCAACGTGACAAGGGGCCATACCTACAGTGGGGGCACCACTCAGTTAGTCTAAGAGACCGGGAGGTCGGAACTAACCCAGAGACTACAGTTCGCTCATCCAATAACTACAACCAAACATGACCAATGCAAATCCTAGAAAATCTTAAAACAAGGCTAAAAAATAGTGTATTGAAATGGTAATCCCCTATAACGTCTACCTAACACTAGTGTCATTCATGCAAGACAATAAGGGGAACGACATACACACCAAGGCATAAACCATAAAGTTAAACCGCATGAAGTAAAAAGTGAAGGATGAAAACTTACCAAGTTAATGGTGATGGTTGGAAAGGAAGCAAGAGGG
>NC_029787.2:22880652-22890843 GCF_000816755.2 Arachis ipaensis
AAAGATTACAGTAGGGAATTCGAAGAGGAAGAAGGTGAAAGCGGAATGAACAAGGAAATGAAATGGGAACGAAATGCAAAAAATAAAACTGACTAAAGGATTAGGAAACTGATTCAAGAAGCGCGAAAGGCAAGGGTAAAACAGTCTTTGCACGCAGGGTTTTGAAATAGCTCATTATGAGCATTAAATGCCAGACGCGAAGAACGAGGCGACGAAAGATTATTCCCAGCAATGAACAGACACGCGCGCGAGAGGCACGTCCTCTTCACGAGCGGCCGACCAAACGACAACGCACAAGAGAGAACATAACGCGTCACCAACGGCACTCACGGCCATTGCTGGCGCGTTGGGGGCACTGTTACGGCCCAGCCCAAACGTCATGCTGGCTAACCCGGCCCATAGGCCACCCGACCCGAATGGACGGACACGAGACGCTCAACAACCGACCCGGACACGCGTCCTTTACAGCTCACTGCTACAACTGTATTGGGAAGCTTCGAGAAAGGTGGGTCTGTCCTCGCGGGGCCCACTCCTGACAGAGTATATATGGGGAGGGTCTTACCCCTCCCCCAAGGTACGTCACCATTACTCTGCTTACACATCACCTATACACTCCCCTAACTTGGGCGTCAGAGTGTCTTTGCAGGTGACCCCCCACTCCGCTTGAAGTCCTCGGGAAGTCGGCAGCTCCTACCCTCGCTCCTACACCTCACTACCAAGCGGGATCCCGCACTCAAACTCAAGACCTCCACGAACTGTCCGGTACACACACACACACACAAGACCTCCACGAACTGTCCGGTACCCGACCTACCGAACACACACACACACACACACATATATATATATTGTAAAATTAAGAGTGAGACTTGAATTCGAAACTTTTAAATAAAAATAAGAAGATTATGTCATTTGAGTTATAATTCGTTTGTTATTGATTATATTATATTGGTTAATATTATATATAGATAAATATTTTTAGTATCTATTGTATTTATTAATTATAAAATAAATTGTCCAATTATAAAATAAAATATTTAAATAAATTATTCAACAAAATTAAAAAATTAAATGAGAATATATTTAAAAAAATATTATTAAAATTTTAGTTGTTCGTTCTTAAAAGTTTCAGTCTCTTGTGTTTTCACTATCTGAAGATATTGAAGGGATTAAAATTTTAAATTCTAAGACTAAAATTTTAATTTCAATTTTTTACTATCAAATACAATACTAAGTCCTAATTCTTCAATCTCAGTCTAGTCTTTGAAAACAAACGCTACATAAAGACGTACGCATAATAAAATTGTATTAAATTTATTGAAAACTAAATAATTACTAAAAGTACAACCTTATTCAAAATTCAAAAGAATAAATATAAAACTAATACGATAAAATCTTATCTACATATAGTCATATAGTTTTCGTCAAGAAACACGGCATCCTTTCCGTTGACATCTATGTAGTTTGAGTCCCGCTAGAGCGACAATGAGGTTTTCATACAATATGTACAATGGACTGTTTATATGGCCCAAATTAAATTGAAAATGACAATGAATCCCATTTACCCTAATTCCTACCCCTAAAACAAATTACCCCCAATTTACCATTGTTGATCGTCCTTTACCCTAACCCTAAAAAACGTCACTGTCGCTGCTTACCAACCCCTCGCCGCGTCACTGTCGCTGGTCACCACCCCCTCCGCCGCGCACCCGCCTTTCTCGCGACCCGCATCAGCTCCGATAGAACTGCGTCGGCGACCCTTGTTCACGACCATACACCATCGCTGGCAGCATCCGCATCGCAATGTTGGTGCTGAACCACCAGACCGATGCCTTGTTGCCCGACCTTGCACATTCGTCACCGCCGACCCGCCCAGAATCGCCCAGACTCCGCGCTTGAACGCCATCATTGGAAGCATCCCTGTGGCACTGTTCGCAGCTGAGGATCCGCACCTTGTGTCGCCGCCTGACGTGGACCATTCACCGGGACCAGCACGAACAACATAACTAGACCGTCGCCGACCATCCACGGCAAGTGGGTTAGTTTCTTCGTTTCATGATTCATCATTGCCGTTGCATCTTGTTCTAGAGACAGATTATGTTGCTGGGATGGTTGATTCTACATGGTGAAAATGCAATAGGTGCAGTTTTAGTATCTTGGAGCATGTGGGATGAGAAATTGGTTGAGATTGTTGCAATTGATTTAACTTTAGCGCGGGAATGGTAAAAAAAGTTTGGTAATCTATTTTAGATAGCAGAAAATTTTTTTCCTGCCCGTGTGGACCTTTACAATGTGACGTAAACTAGTTGACCATTGTCGATGTTTGGTTGACCCTTATTGGATGGTTACTTTAGTAGGGTATTGGATGGTTGGTCTGTATGATAGATCATTTGCTTATTTAATTGGATGGTTACTTCAGTATGTAATCGGATGGTTGGTTTTCACAGTCGATTTTATGCTTGCTTGAACAAGGTTTTCCTCTTAAGTAAATATGGTTACTATAGGGACATTTTGATGATTGATTTTGATAATCGTGAATGCTAGTTTGATGTTACTATGTTGAAGGCTTCTTTGAATCGGTTGATGGTTGCATGGTTTTTTTTTTCTTTTTCTTGGTTTGCTTATGTTAGGTAAACAAATGCATGTATGATGCTCAAACTGGGTTATGATCTGAGATAGTAAGTACCGATTTTTACTGAAATGGATGACTAATTTATTATCTATTCGGATGGCTGTTTCTGGCGATAAAAACTACGTTATGGGACTGCCATGTTGTTGCATTGTATGAAAATAATTTACCTTGATGGTTGTTGTGGTTGTAATTAATTGACCAGGTCTGCGCGACCAATTAAATTCCTGCTAAAAATTATCACTTGCATGGCAAACAGAAGATGGATTTACATGTACGGTTGGTGATTACATCCTTATGCTTTATTTTTTTTCGTATCCAGTGAATTCTTGAAGTGCTTTGGGTGTCACTTGGAGGCATTAGTTATAGAGCTTCCAGTGAACTTATCATCCACAGTTTGAAAGTGGATGTATGAAATTTAGTAGGTAAAAGCATCCTCCTATTCCTCTATATTCTAGTTTCCTGAAGTTAACTACTACTTTTAGAGGAAATATTGGATAAATCAAAATTTTATTTTCTCTCGAGTCACAATCCATTACTTTACTTGTTTTGTCTTCTAAATCAATAGCTTAGTGAAGAATCACTTTAAAAGTGGTCTTAGCTGTGATAAATCTTTTGAAGCATATCAGAAAGTAGAATTTAACTAAAATCTTTAATGCCAATAATTTCTTTTTAGCTTATCTACATCAGGATTATCTTCTGAGGCCATCTAACTCTAATAAGTCAAGTTACATCAATTGAAATGTAAGATTATGCTATTAATGATGTTAATTGGCTGCAGAGGGAATCCTTTTGCATTTTGGGTATTATCGTAGGATGCAAAACCCTTTCTTTTTCAGTGCAAACAAGAATGTTAATGGCTGTGCTCGTCTTCTTAGTATATTAATTTTTTGTTTAACCTTATTGGATGGTTACTTTAATAGGTGGATGGTTGGTCTGTTTGATAGATCCTTTACTTATTTAATTCGTTGGTTACTTCTGTATGTAATCGAATGGTTCGTTTTCATCGTTGATTTTATACTTGCTTGAATAAGGTTTTTATATCAAGTAAAGATAGATACTATAGGGACATTTGGAGGGTTGACTTTCATGATCCTGAATGCTAGTTTGATGTTATCATGTTGAAAGCTTCTTTGAATCGGTTGATGTTTGATGGAACATATGGTTAATTCAATAAATACCTGGATGGTTAAATTGCACTTATTACTTTGCTGTTTAGATGTACTATATTTTGGCTTTGTGTGAATCTGATTTATCTGCTGGATTGTTATGTTTATAGTTGGCCGAGTCGGACTCTCAAACCAGCTAAATTATTGCTGTGTACATCCTTTCTCATCTTCGGTCTTATAATTTTTTGAGTTTTATCAGCTGGAATGATTACAAGGTTTTTTGCTCATGTTATTATAAATAATAAACTGAATACAGTCTTGCATTAGAATTCAGGGGACCTACTGCGTGAGTAGATTTTCTCTTTATGTTTTTTTTTGCTTAAATGATTGATTGAAACTTATTGTAGTTGCGTAAAAATCAACCTAATTCTATATCTTTCGCAATTTGACTTGGGTTTTTTTTATTAAAAAAAAAAGGAAAAGAAACAACTCAGCTTGTCATTTGTTAAATTGATAATTCAAATAGTGTGCAAGGATGTTCGATTGAGATGTTATTAAACCACTTTTGCCCATTCACCTTTTAAACCATTTGATATAACAGATGCTATATTACTTTACTTGCTAGAAATATACAGATGTTTAGTTTACTAAGTATCTGGATGATTGGATTCTTTTAATAAATGGATGTTTGATTTTATTATGTACTAGGTTTTTTGCTTGATTTATTATGTAGGATGTGAGTTAATTGAATTATAGGTTGAGACTTATTTCAGTTGTGCTAGCAATTACAATTGTTAAATGAAAGGTTTAATTACATGGTAATGTATGAATATTAAGACTTTAGAATAATGTAATAACAATTTGCTAGATGAAATCTATTAAAAACTTCTTACTTTATGTTAATATTTTATTTGATATTGATAATGATACAAAGAACTTTGTTTTCGTCAATGAAATCTCTTATGAAATTAATGAGAGAAGTGGAGCTTCAGGAGAAATCTGGAAAGGAGGCCAATATGAAATCTGCTAAAGGAGGCTGCGATATTCTTACTAGGATGAAAGAATATCAAACAATGATGGAACATGCCAAATAAGCAAATGACATGGTTGTACACAATAAGAATAATTGTTGATCTAAAAAGTTACTAAATGTTTGGTCCTGCTGTTAGTGATAAATTGTGTAATAATCATATTTCTAGTGATATGTATTTTATAAGTTATTAATTTATATTTTACGAAAATGACTAATTTAAATAAGATCAAGCGTGTTAGTTAAATTTCAATTTATAATAGGCGCTATGTTCACAATATTTTTTAACAAAGTCTTCTAATCAGGTAAAGTTATGTTAAATTCAATTCAAATCAAATAAACATCTAAATTAGAATGGAAATAACTATCAGCCTACATGGTAAAATGAACATTCGACCTATTTTAGTTTCTCTTAATTTTTTGTTTGCCTAATAAAACTACTACACGTTTCAATAAAATCAAGATATTTTTTTCTAATTAAAAAAAGAATACCGGGTCTTAGTTAAAAAAAAATAATTATCTTTTTTATCCTTTTATAGTAATTATTATGATTATCAATTTGCAAAAGCCAACACATTTAATTACAGACAAGTAATAGGACTAAACAATTGAATTTTTCATTAAACGTGAATGAGATAAATAAGTATAATTATGAAAATAAAATTCACCATTATAAATAAAAAATATAATTAATTTTAATCGAAGTAAAATATATATGAGACAATTGGTTTTAACAAACACATCTAAAATCTTTATACATGTATATATAGAATCAATTTACTACCATAATAAATTTGGATGAATTGAGAATTATTATCTTCCTCCTAATTAAATGGTTGAAATAAAAAAGATACTCTGCTTGCACCAAGAATAACCATCTCATTTGTACGAAAATAAACATCCGTGATCAATGCATGAACCTTCATTGCTTACTTTGTTAAATTGCTCACCCCTTCACGTCGTAAAAGTTGAGAAGGTTGTGCAAGCAGAATCCAGAAAATCACGTAAAAGACAAATGGTATACCCAAAATAACCATCTATTTTAAAATGGAAAGAACCATCCGAAATCATAATAAAATGAAAATCTGCTTTAGTTTAAATGGCTTAAAATATAGTACATTATGCATCTCAATCATTGATGCGAAAAAGAAAAATCAATAATTTATATGGTAATGGATTATTTGTTCATGAAACTTATGGTGCCCATAGGACTCCAACAAAACTCTTGGAATGGTAAATAGAGCATTATATGCAATATTTTAACCAACAGAGTTCTTATTGTATTAATCAATTATATGAATAAAAGGACATCCAACATAACAACCAAACATCCACTCAACAATGAAAATAACCATATGCATATTTGAGATTGAAGGAAAAAACCTTGATTCAAGTTTGCTTGCATGATCATGTTCTTTGATTTTCGATACTTTCCTAACATTTCATCATGAGTCGACAACATAGTTTCAACTTCACAGAGAGGAGAACATCTCTGGCTTTGAGTTAATGGTGATGATGAGCATTTGATAATCTTCGATTAAGACCTTCAAGAATAGCATGAACTTGTTTTTCTGGCTTCAGAAGCTTTCCTAAGGCTGCTAGAGAGTCTGCAATGCCTTTAATCTTTGAAATATACTTAGATGCAACAAGACCTTATTTCTTGATGAGTTTAATTTGGGTCTTCAATTGCTTGATTTTGAATTTGGTAGATTCAACAAAATATGACTCCGTCCCATATCTGATAGTTATAAGCATAGCCTACCGTTTTTGGCTTAAAGACTAAATCCATAGAGTCCAAGAGCCACGAGATCATATTTGATCATCTTGGATCCACTGTTTGTATTGAGAAGATTCAATACCAGCAAGTTGATTTTCTGAGCTTTCAAAATGTGTAGGAATGTTATCTTTCGGCAAATGATCCTCTAATGCTTGTTCTTGAACTGCAGCAAGAGCTTGTTGCTCCCATGTTTTATGATTGTTTTCCCCTAATTGAGGGTTGAATTGACATTGTTTACAACCATGTTTGTTGAACTAGCAGAATTATCAGTTGGTGAAGCCATGGAACTTTGAGGAACTTAACTCTAGATGCCATAAAAGAATTCTTGCTCATTGACTTGTAGAGCAAAAAGAATAACACAATAAAAAAGAAGAATAACGAATTGAAAATGATCTGAATTGAACTAATCTGATCTCAGTTGAATGTACAAGATAGTATTTATAGTCAGTGTTAACAAGTAAAGACCTCTTCTAACCAACCACAACAACTCTAGCTTAACTAATTCCTAGCACTGCCAAAGTTCAAGATTTTACATCTTTATCTTTGCTCTACAAGTTTCTCCTCAAGTTCTCAACTCAAATAAATCTTGTGTCGTGATGTAGCTACAACATTAATCAAATAATTCTATATAACTTATCTTACACAGAAATATTTCCGCCAGATAAATAATACTAATTAGAAAATCAAGTGAGGTATATGTCACTAATGTTGTCATCTTCTTCGGTTACGGAACCAATTTTTGAAATAATGGTTCTTGGACTGTCCATATTTTTCCAGCTACTTCCAAAAGAGGCTTCTCCAATAAATGTTCCTCCTCTTACAATAATCTGATTGTTGTTGTTGTTATTATTCTCATTCTCTTCTTCCTCAACAGTTTTGATTTCTGAAATGGAATGAGTTGATATTTCTTCCTCTTGTGTTTCACCTGTAGTACTCTCTTCCTCTTCTTCACCGCTTCCACTCGCCAAAGGTAGTGGAAGAGGGTGCATTGTGATTTCATTAGATTCTCTTGAGTCACCTCGGTTGCTTAGATTCTCTTTTATTGAAGATTCACTTTTTCTGGTATGTAAAGAAGCTACGTATTTGCTTGAAGTTGAATTGTTGTTGGAAACTGATTGTTTGGCCCTTTTGTGCCAACTTTTAAGGCCTTCAGTTACGCGCTCTGTGAATACAGCACTCCTCATGCCAGAACCCATCTATCGTTTAAAAAAGAATTCATAATTTATTATATGAATTTAATTTGTATATAGTTATGAGAGTTAATCTTGGTGCAATTAATTAGATTAATTTTTGGAGCAATTAAGGAAATTGTATGTGTCTAGTTACCTGAGTAACAAGAGCATAAAGGGGTAGAGTGACATAACCACAGAGGATCTGCACAGTTACGCCCATGATAACATGTATGGCAATGCTTTCTACTTCTCGATTAAAGCATGATCTTGGACCGAATTCATACTGTTATTTGTTAACAAAATCATCAGCATTTAGAAATTTCAACATCTCTTTCATGATGAGTAAATCAATAATCTTAGTTAATTAAATACTTACCCAAGTCCAGGCAAAGAATGCTAGTTGAAAGGAGGTCTGCCATCAATCACATTCATATATAAGCATCAGCATATTTATTTATTTAACTCCAAAATCTTTTTGTTTTCTATTCTTAGCCTACAAAAATGGATTGGATCCTCTCAGTTTTGTTTTGCAATGAATGTAGTTAAATGTCATGTTCACCACGTGTTTTATTTCGGTTTCATTTAAGGATTATGAAAATATTAAGTGATTAATATTTTTTTATATTTGCTTTATATTTGAATCAATATTAGCTAATTCTTCGTTTAAATATTAGAGAAATATCTATTATACATTTAACTTGTGTCCACTGAGCAATCATGGACTATAGGAATGTGTGTGAATATTTATATGTTTGAGAGTTGTGAGTACCTGAAGAAGGATAAACTGAATTAAATAGAGAAGCCATTCAGGTCTACCAAACCAGAAATAGTCATCGTTGGGTTTCACAAGAATAGTTCCTTTGATAACTGCCTTTTCCTTCACACTATCCACGCACATGTTCGTTATAACTACTTGCAGTTTTGTCCCGCCAATTATAGCAACCTTCATAAATAATAATCAACTCGCACTGTAACCAAACCAAACATGACACAAGAAATAAAAGGAAAAAATGTAACTCAATACAACGAACCATACCACAAGGGGAATAAATGGAAGCCAGTAATGATTATAGAACTCTGCACATTTAATAAAAATAGAGAGATACATAAATATATTTGAACTTTGAGGCAATGATAGTTTATCACAAGATATAAATTTAATTCTTTTTTTCTCTTCTATAAATCTAGAACATGGGAGACACAAATTTCCTGTTCATCTATTCATGTATTTGTATTTTATCTTAGTTACAATAATACGTTTCATTAAGTTTTTTCTTTTAAAAAAAATACATAGATATTAGAAATAAAGAAAAGATTAAAAAAATAAAAGATGAATATATTTTCTAATTTTGTGTCTGTCACATTTCTAAGTAACTATGGAGACATAATTACTGTGTTATCGTACCATGAGCAGAGAAGAATATGAAAAGTATGGAGAAAATCCATATCCAAGACCTGAAAGAGCATCAAAATAAAAGCTTGATGATGAGTTGATTAATTGACATACACTACTAACAATAATAATATACTTAATTATAAAAACTGATCTAGCTGAAATTAAAATGTATATTGCTGAGTAACAATATATAGATGAATGACAGTGCTGCTTTTATAGCGTGTGATCTTAGTTTGTTACCTGATTCGAACAATCTTCTCAAAATCCTGATCATAAGTACGGGAAAGAAACTTCATGAAGTTGAAATTACCCCCTACAGAAATATTAGCCTGCAAATTCATAATAAAATTTACATTAAAATTGGTATAAATTTTGAAGAGTCACGACATGCATTCATAGTAAATTAGAAGTTGGTTTAGATGATTCACTTACTGTAATAAATCCATTTCGGAGAGTGAAGTAATCATCTTTTGAGACTGACCCATAAAATTGCCTCAAAAAACAAACCTATTAAGCACGGTTTGGTTTTAATTAGTATAGTGAATAATAATTGGACCTAAAAGTGACTTTCCCAATAATCACTATTCAATAGAAATAGTAGATGCTTGAAAGTTGATATCATGAAGTAGTATTTTTATGATTCATGATAAAGCATCACCATAAATTAATATAAAATAAGTAAGTCACAGGAGTAATATGAATCAATCAAAATAGATTATTTAAATGTAATGAAGTTAATCACAGATTTAGATCAACTAGTGAAGCTGTTACTTAGCACACAAGCAACCAATTCTGTTTTGCCATGTAAACTGAATTAACAGAATCAGTTATTGCCAGTTATAACTAACTCCTTGTATATAAGCTTAAGCTAGGTGTATCACATTGAGTAATGTAATTCAATTCACAAAATTCACAATTCTGCAGTTTTCAAGTTTTATGTAATCAATCACTTTCTCTTCTCTGTTCTTAGTATAGTTAATTTAAATTTTAACCAAAATATCGCTAGTCTTTTGGATTGTGTTTAGTAAATAATAAAAATTGTATCCTTATACGGTAGCTTTAATGAAAAGTTAAGGAC
>NC_029787.2:22890879-22892634 GCF_000816755.2 Arachis ipaensis
AAAAATAATTTATAATTTCATTATATTGTAAGAGTTTAATTTTTTAAAAATCAATTAAATTTAAAAATAAATATCTTTTTTCTAGATCAACTCATTTGATTGAAATAAAAATATTAGTTGCATTTATAAAAAGGTTTAGCCAACATGTGCTTCAATGTACAAAATTTAAGTTTCTAATGTATTTTGTATTTATTAAAAAAATTAAAACATGTTTACTATAATAATAATCTTAACATACACTCTTAGAAAATATATTTATAAAATTCTTTACATAGGTAAGGTAATTAAATTATTTCCATCAGTTTGTTTTTTCTCTCATTAAATATAGTTGACTTTCCTTTTTATTCATTTTTAATGAGATAGAGAAAAGGAGAAATCAAAGTTTTCTCATTATAGTGAAATTTTTGAAATTCCTTATATTAACTAATTGAATTTTTTGTTAAAATTCCTTAAATTTTATAAATTCTTTCAGTTAAATATCCGAACAAAAAGTTATTTTTCTTTAATTACTACTCCAATTTAGTTATGCAAGAATATTTGTTCATTCTACTAGTAATTTTTAAAAGATTGGATGTAATTTTATTTGAGGTAAATGATACGGACCTTCGCCATTCCAAGGCACATTGTTAGAGTGCAGGACGATATATGAAAAACCGCCAGAAATACGATGAAGATATTTAATTGTTGGATTCCATCGTTCGAGATCAGACTAACCATGCCCTGAAACCCTCAACCGATCATAGGGTCATATAATAACAATAATAATTAAAAAAAATTAATAATGATGATGATATATAATGATACATATATCATATTCAATTATTCATATATGAATGAATAATGTTAATTGTCAACGCCATTTATTGTAAACGAAAGCTAAGTCAATGCCATTGTTGTTTAATTTAATGAAGGAAGAAAGACTATTTAAGTGTATGCGTGGACAAGAAAAATAAAAAGAAAAGCCACTATTATTCTATATAAACTCTGTTCTACTATTATTGACGAATAGTAAAAAATTATATATTATTATTGTTGTTGTTGTTGTTAAAAAATGTGACGTATATATAGTATAAAGGAGATTAATTAGTTAAAGAAGTAATCAATGCATGTTGTAAGCAAGAAAAAGTAAAAAGTAAATGCAGTTTGTGTGTGTAGGTGTGTGCATATATATATATATTGAGATTAATTCAAGAGTATCCTTAAATTTATAAATAAAAAAATTATTAAAAATATAAAAAATTTAAATTTTTAATATATTTATTTTTTTCGTTAAATAAAAATATTTAAAATTTTTTACTAATAATAAATTTATCACATGCTTTCCGCTAAACTCTTATTTTAAATAAGAGTAAAATTAAAAGTAGTAAATTCATGTCATGTAATTTCTATGTAAATACTGAGGATGAAATCATAAAAGTTATTAAAATATCATTTAAACTAAAATTTTCATGCAATATAATTAATATAATATTTGAATTTGGATGTAATTAAACTCCTTTACTGAGTCTCTCACCTTTGATTCACAATAGTTGACCTCGTTTGCTGTTGCATTTAATGAACGTCCTTTTTCTTCTCCAAAGTCCCAAGAAGCTACCTCTTCTGTTAAGCTCCTCATCAATGGTGGATCGCTACATGGTAGGAAAGAATTTGCCACAGCCTCTCTCACACAGATTTTGGATAACGGTATTTGTTGCGATATTGTCAGAAGAAACGATATGAATCCATATTTTATCATCTCTATATCATTACGAGTTA
>NC_029787.2:22892732-22900806 GCF_000816755.2 Arachis ipaensis
TATGTAATTAAGAAATTCTTTATCTTCGAAAAAAAAATAACAATAAAAGCAAGGTGCAACTACATATATTATTATTATTATAGACCAACCTGTTTTTATCTTAGCCAAAGCCTTCCCTAGAGACCTTCGATTATTTTTCTTCAAAATCTGAAGCATGGTTGACGATGAATACAAAAATCTGGTTAGGATTAGATTCTGAATTTATTTATTTATTTATTGATATAGTTAAATAACACTTGATTTTCAAAAGAGAAAAACGGAGAGAGTATAATATGTATAAATTTTTTGGTATATAAGTTAATAGTACCTAACATATATAACTTGATAGATAGACATGTATAGCATAATATTAATTTCCTCCAAATTAAAAAGAAGAGTCTAGATTAATTATTAGGCTGTGTTATTGTTATTATTAATTACCGCACTCAATTTGTGTAAACCAATTTCAATGGACAAAGATAACAAAATAAAGAAGAAACAGCAGATTGAGACAGCCCATGTTGGTGTTTCTTCAAGGCTTCTTTGCTCTTCTTGTTCCCCCGCCGCCATGTTGATGATGAGTTCTTATTGCTTCGAAGAAGATCTTCTTCTCTTCTAATCTCTTTATCCCTTGAGACAAGAAAAGAGAACAATTCCTTGTTTGTGTAGTGTTTGTACATTTATGATATATGCATATATGATGATGCTTATACCTTAATGTAAGAGGAGGAGGAGGATTAACCTCAATATCAGAAGGTTGATGCTGTTTTTATAGAGAAGAATGCTTCGTTGGTCATAATACAATATGGGAAAGTCGTCACCTAAACCTAGTTGACCATACACCGATTAGCTAGTAGGAAGAATACTAAATTAATAAACTATGTCTATAAGCAACCTCATATGCTCGCAAATTTGTGTTTTAGTAAATGTACTTCATTTGTCTACACACTACCACAATAATAATAAAAAATTATAGACATCTAACCATAATAATTATTATTACATAAACAACAATATATACTTAATATCATGAATCCATAAAAAATAAAAAAATAAACCTAAACAAAAATGATTTTTTTTTATTGGAAAAGAGCGTTTAACAACATAATTTAAGGTGCCCATCATGAAATTTTGCTTTAAGCGAAAGATGAGAAAAAAACACTAAAAAAATATTATGAAGATGAGGTAGTAAAAGATGAATGATGAAAAACAAAAAAATTTCCAAAGATAAGTAGAAGAAGAAGCAAGGTGATGTTTTTAGTGGCTAAGAGAAGGGGTTGAATCTTAGCCCCTTTTTCACTCAATAATATTTGCTGGTCTTTGAAATAACTTTTGGAGACCTTTCGCCTTTTTGTCTCGTATCTAGTCACAAGATTTTTTTTTTGTCTCGTACTCAACCACGAGACTTTTCTTTTTGTCTCGTCGATCAGCACGAGATATTTTCAGTTTTTTCTCCTGGGCAGCAGAAACAGAAATGGAGTAGAAGAGAGAGAGAATTACACCAAGATATATCCTGGTTCAGCTGCTAAGTGCAAGGCAGCCTACATCCAGTCTCCATCACAACAATGATGGAATTTCACTATAATCATTCTTGATTGCAAACACCAATTCTCCCTGGGAACAACCCTTCCTATCCGGTACAAGTCCAGAATCTAATCCCCAATCCTGAACTTGACTTGGTCACAGCCAAACTTTCAACTGCTAAGTGCTAACCCAACTTGAAAGGGAATTCCCACAAAATCATGAAACACAACACAGATGTACAAAGGACCTCTAAGGACATCTATGGCTTTTTCTTTTAATTTTGCACTCTCTGCCTTTTTCCGCTCTATGACTTTTTTTTACAAACCTCACTGTTTGTCTTTTTCCATGAGACTAAAAACAGACAAAATTAAATAGAAAAATTACAAAATAGAAAACATTGAAGGAGAAGAACTTCTGTTAGCTTGGGGAGCTATAGGAACTCTATGCTCACTCTTTTCCTTGAATCAAACCGTGACTGTTCACCCTTACTTATATGGAGAAGCCTCCAAGGTTAAAACCAAACAAACCAAGCCAATCTTCTTCTTCTTCAAGTCAGAACCGGTTCGGCCAGAGAGAGAGAGAAGAGATAACCCATGCAAAAACCAACATACAATTACCTCTAGTCCTTCCTTGGTCACTAATCTTCATTAATCCGAGCCCCTCATCCTTGCCTTGCTTTCCAAGATGAACTCCTGGCCCTTGATGCTTCATGATGATGATAGCTTCATCTGCTCCAATCTCTGCCTCTTCCATCACGTAGCCACTGTAGCTACCTCCTGTGGTGGTTGAGCAGAATCAAAGATAAGCCATCCCTCCAAGGATCTTCTTCTCTGACCGAAATCTTCTTCAACCATTTTTTGGTATGGAGAAGTCAAGATCTCTTCACAAAATCTTACCACAAGTGAATGAGAATCTTAGCCACAACATACTTTTAGTTTGCTTTTTCTTGCCATCATTGTGATGGTCTTGTAGCGTGGATCACCTTCTCTTTGGTGGCTAGCTTTAGCTTCTATGGTTTGCTGTGTAATGACCGAATAGAGAAGAAAGAAATGAGAGAGAGCAAAGAGAAATTATGAACAATTAATGAAACAAAGAAAGAGAATAAAAGTGAATTAATTTTCCACTCCCTTTGTTGAGTAGCGTGTAGCTTGATGCAATCAATCATGTCAATCACACTTTCTCTCTCATAGTTCCCAATGTAAGTTAAATTCAAATTAATTGAATTTGAGATCCATTACTTAGTGAAAGGTGGGATCCGTTGGAAGCAAAATAATTTTCTTTCTTTCTCAACTAGATTCGGTCCAAGCATAGGATCACTTAGCAAGGATTATAATTGGGCTTGTAGTAACACAATTCAATCTGGCCCAATTTCCTTTTGATTTCGGACCAACTTCAATGGTCTAGTAACAAGTATTTAAAATGGGCCTGTATCACAAATTCTGACCCAAATACCACAACAAATATTCAGCCATAGAATCAATTTAAATTTTTTGTATCAATGCTGAATGTGTTTTCAATATAATTGGGCTTGCACCATTTTTTCTTTTATTTTCGGCCCAAACATACCTGCATAGCAAAAATTAATTAATCAACATATATGAATTAATATTTTTATAATTAATTAAATTAATAATGTTTAGTCATCACAAATATTAGCTTAGAGTTTTCCAAACTCATCAATCTCCCCCTTGATGACAAACATTATTAAAATTGAAATGGAAAGAAATTAAAGATTAAAGTATAGAATACTCCCTTTGAATATTTGAATTTCTCCCCTTTTCTAATTGTCACATGACTCCCCCTTAATGTATGCTATTTTACCAAGGGAAGCTTTATACCTGTAACAATTTTGATCAAGCCTAAGGCAACAATGTTATTCAACATATTCATTATGTAATGTTGAATGGCTTGATTTATGAGTAGAATTGAATGATAATCAAAACTCATTTGTTATCAATAATTTGATTTTCTGCTCAATCACTTACAAAACAATTGATGCAGACAAACATTGATGTTTCCTGAAGTTGCTTTTCAAGTTATTTTGAAAGTATTTTCCAAAGAATAAATCAGAGCAACTTAATCATAGCAAGGAAAATTTGTCTAATCAAGTATGATCATCTCAAACCATAGCAACTATCAAACTTCATATATCACAACTTAAAGGAACTACCAAAAATAAATAAAACAACAATCATTTTATCAAGGTAAGACAAATGCATCACAATTACAATCAAACAAGCATTTTACCAAGATAAACATCAGGCAGCAGCAGCAATCAAGATAGAACAAATGCATTATCAACATGCATTATCAACATCAAATGTATCATCTCAACAAGACATTGAAACAAGGGTAATCATGAATCCTCAAAAGGATTTCATCCCTGTTTTGTTAATTTTAATTTTTCTGCACCATTTCTCTCCATATGAAGCACATGAGTTGAACCTAGCAGGATCATAGTGAGAGTGTGGTTTGCTGAATTTGTTCTTGAAATCCAAGGACTCCAGGTTGGCTGGTTCCTTGGTATTGTGTAGCGCGAACCCTTTTGTTTTCTGGGTACTCCTTTCGGGTGTGGATTTCTTCGATGGAGATGGTGGTGGTGATGGAATGGGTGAGGTGTGTGATTCTTCCTCTTCCTCTACAGGAACCTTCTCTTTCTTCTTTCTTAAAAAGGTTTTCGTGGCTATGATTTTCCTTCTCATGGTGTCAGTTTGTTTCGAGGGTGGTGAAGGAGAAGATGAGGATGTAGAATAGATATGGATGTGAGTGTGAGTTTGTGGTGTGGACGGTTTTTGAGAGAATAGAATCCTTTCACTTTTTCTAGGGGCGATTTTCTTTTTCATGGTAATGAAAATGGAGAAGTGGAAGATGGGGGGTTGAATAGAAACCGAATTGAGTGAGGGAGGAGGGAGGTTAGGGACGCATTAAATGTGGGGTGGAGAGAGAATTGGAGGGAGTTTAAGACCATTAAGGAGCGGTTATTACCCAAAGGAGTTTCTCTTTTATTTGAAATAAACTGAAAAGTGGTTTCCTAGAATCAAGGGATTAGATAAAGAGAAAGATTTGATTTGACAACATCCTCTTCCAACAAGATTTGATGAGGCAACAAAAAAAGATTTTGATTTTCATAGAGAGAAACTAACAAAACGGTCAGAGTGGGGTCAAGAAAATTTGGTGGGGTCCATAAGAATTAATTTCGGTGCAGTCTCCCCCTTGATCACAGTCCTTCCAACACACTCTGATTTTTATCTCCTCCTTTCCTACGAGACAAAACTGAGCAGAATCAAAATTTCACAAGTTATCAATAGAACTTAAATCAATCATTCCCAAACTTTTTCTCAAAGTGCAGAATCTGTCTTCACAGAGGGGTTTTGTAAAAATGTCAGCAAGTTGGTCTTCAGATTTTACAAATTGAATATCAATAGTATCCTTTTGTACATGTTCTCTAATGAAATGATATTTAATTTCAATGTGCTTGGTTCTTGAGTGCAAAATAGGATTTTTTGAGATGTTAATAGCACTCATATTATCACAAAATAAGGGTATACTATTGATCTTTAATTTGTAATCTTTCAACTGCGTTTTTAACCAAATTAATTGTGAACAATATGCAGATGCAGAAATATATTCAGCTTCAGCTGTGGATAGAGCCACTAAGGCTTGCTTTTTGCTTGACCACATGTTGAGTGAGCTTCCAAGGAAGCAACACATGCTGGATGTACTCCGTCTATCCACTCTATCTCCCACATAATCTGCATCACAAAATCCTACTGCACAAAAATCATCAGATTTAGGATACCACAAGCCATAATCACTAGTTCCCTTGATGTATCTAATGATGCGCTTAACGGCTGAAAGATGGGATTCTTTTGGGTGAGATTGAAACCTTGAACATACACCCACACTTTGAACAATATCCAGTCTAGAAGAGGTAAGGTACATGAGTGAACCTATCATTTCTCTATACCTTGTTTCATCCACATCTTTACCATAATCATCCTTTTCAAGTTTTGTGTTTGGATGCATTAGTGTACCCATTGGTTTGGAACTTTCTAGGCCAAACTTTTTGATAAGTTCTTTTGCATACTTTCCTTGGTGAATAAAGGTACCACTAGGAGTTTGTTTAATTTGGAGGCCAAGAAAGAAAGTTAGCTCTCCCATTAAACTCATCTCAAACTCACTAGTCATGAGTTTTCTAAACTCTTCACACAAGGACTCATTGGCCGAACCAAATACAATATCATCCACATAAACTTGAACTAGGAGAATATCATCATTAGATGCTTTAATGAATAAAGTTGTGTCGGTGGTTCCCCTTTGAAAGTGATTTTCTAATAGGAAGGCACTAAGCCTTTCATACCAAGCTCTTGGAGCTTGCCTAAGGCCATAAAGGGCCTTTGAGAGTTTAAAAACATGATTTGAAAAATTTTTATGTTCAAAACCGGGGGGTTGAGCCACATACACTTCTCTATCAATAAAGCCATTAAGAAAAACACATTTAACATCCATTTGAAATATTTTGAAACCCTTATGGGTAGCATAGGCAAGAAGCAACCTAATTGCTTCCATTCTAGCTACCGGTGCAAAAGACTCATCAAAATCTATACCCTCTTCTTGATCGTAACCTTGGGCCACTAATCTAGCCTTGTTACGAACAACTTGTCTATCCTCACCAAGTTTATTTTTAAAGACCCACTTAGTACCCGTCACTTTCTTACCATTCGGATGAGGTACTAGTGTCAAAACCTCATTCTTGTCGAATTGAGCAAGCTCTTCTAGCATTCCTTTGACCCATGAAGGATCTTCAAGAGCTTGTTTTACATTATTGGGCTCCATTTGTGACAAGAAGGCAAAATTGCTTGGTTCGGATTGTCTTTTGGTTGAGGATCTTGTTGATACACCTTGAGAGGGATCACCAATGATAAAGTCATGAGGATAACCCCTCATGGACTTCCATTCTCTAGGCTTCCGGATTGGTGTTGAGCTTTGATGAGCTTCTGTGGATCTCACTGTTTCAGTTTCTCTTGCTGGCTCAGGAGACAAGATGGAAATATCTCCTCCAATCTGACGAGACAAAACTGGTCTGACAGATTCTTCATTTTGAGTAGACTTGGAATTTTCTTTAATTGTTCCAGCTTTTTCACAATCTGAATCATTATCTATCACAGTACTGGAAATTGAATTAGAATCACAAAAAGTAACATGTATGGATTCTTCTATGGTCCTATATTCTTTGAGATAAATCCTATAGGCCTTGCTAGTGGTGGAGTATCCAACAAACATCCCTTCATAGGATTTTAGATCAAATTTGCCAAGATTTTCTTTATTATTAAGTACAAAGCATTTGCATCTAAAAACATAAAAATACTTAAGATTTGGAGGGGTTCCTTTCCATAATTTATAGGGAGTTTTCTTCAACCCTTTTCTATTACTTTTTTTTTTTTTTGTATAATTGTCATAACCCGATTTAGGTAATGATCCGCGCTAAGCAAAAATTCTCTAACAAGTCTATTTACTATATAGTTTTTAATTATTAATTCTTTTCCAAATACATAATGTAAAGTTGCATCTATTATATAGCACAAATATGAGTATATACAAACATATAATACTATTAAACATGAAATATTCTATCTGTATTATATGGAATATTAATTAAGAAATTCAAAAGTATAGTACAAATTACATTGTCCTTGGAAGATGAAGACTTATCAAAACGTCGATCTCTACTAAGAGATAAAAGGATTAGGACTTTGATCTATATCTGTATTTAAAAAATATAAAAAGGCTACGAAATAAGTTTTACAAGTTAATGAATAAACAATATATTTGTAAACTATATGAAAAATACAAAGTATTTTAAAATAAATCATGAATTCAATATCCATATAAAAAGAGAATTTATAATTTTGAATTCAATATTACATACCGGATGTCTCTACCTTCATAGATAGCCATTTTTTTTAGTGTGTCAAAACGGATTAACAGATATAACATGCACCTGCACATTAGACTAATATCACCCTTTCTAATTGAGGTTTGAATGGGATGCATCTACGGCTAGCGTCATGGTCGTTAGCTATAGTTTTCTAATTAGAATCTCTCAAAATTCTTCAAACATATGGAATTATTCTATATTTACAAATACCAAATCTAATAACAAATAAACAAATGTTAACTTCGAATGATATTTGTATTGTATTTTAAAACGTATAAAAGAGTAAAAGGCGACATATTTTTAAATAGTGAATAGTATGAATAAATAAAAACGAGTACGAATAGGTACATAATAACATACGGTATTTATAAATAGTAAAATACAGTATCTATGAAAAGTAAATTACAGTATTTATGCATGAATAGTAAAATACAATATAGTAACATACAAAAAATAATAGTTTGGCAAAATACTAATAATGATAAAAAAAAAAAAATTACAGACATAATATTTACTCATAGATTAATTCTAAAGATAAACGGTCATTTTAAGGTATCACATATATTCTAATCGATATAATTTTAGCACTATTTAGAGTTTAATAAAAATGAAGATATTTTTTTCTGTAAGAGA
>NC_029787.2:22900884-22908644 GCF_000816755.2 Arachis ipaensis
GAGTTTTACATATATTTTTATTTTATTATAATTATTAATAATATAATATTATTATAATAATGTGAATCTCAATTTTGTTATTATTTAAAAAATATTTTTTTCCTTTGACTTTTATGTAAATTGTGGGATTTCTTTTTTTTTTTTTATTATTATCACAATAATTAAGATTTTAATTATGATTGTTGCAAACTTGTAATATAATTTTGGTATGTAAGCTTGAAACAAAAATATATAATCGAACACTTGATATGAAAGATCAATATCTTTTTGGATAGAATGATGTTTTATTTGACAATCTCAATTGATCATTTTTTTTAGACACACTTCTCAATTTTGATTTTGTATAATTGTAATTTGAAAGTGATATGATTTTATCGTATACTTGTGATATTAGTGGTCTAAAATAATGAAAAAAACATGGATAAAGTAGAAAATTTATGAAAAACAAAAATTAAAACTGTATACACAACCTTCTGTGCATTGATAAGTTACAGAATTGGCTATTTATTTTACCATCCGCCTCTAGAGCTTTGCTCTAATTATATACAACAGAAAAAGTCGTGGATTGATCTATGGAAGTTGAACTTGCCTCACAAAATTAAGCTATTTATCTGGAAAGCTTTCCATGGCCGGTTTCCGGTGCTTGCTCAGATTCATCACCGCATCCCATCTATATCACCAATATGCCCCTGCTGTCATGAAACAACCAAAACAGTCACTCATTGTTTGATCGATTGCTCTAGAATTAAAGATGTATGGTCTCAGAATTATCTTCGTGACTGTCTTCTTCCTCAGAGTCTTTTGGACATGGTGGATTGCATCAACATATATGCTTAATCCGTTGAAGAATGCATCCTCAATTGCTTGCCATCATTTGCTGGAACTGCTGGAAAGCTCGCAACCAGTTGATTTTTGAAGGTTCTACTTCAATGCCGTCTGCCATTCTAGCAAGCTCTGTCAAGTTGCTCCGTGAAATCCAAAGAACTCCCAGTTTAGACCGTCATCTCCATGAGGCAAGCTCTTAATTACATCCAATTTGATTTATCATTCTTTCTTCTTTAAGATTTTCTTCGTTTTTCGACCACGCACCGTTGGATGAATACATTCAGTGTAGTGTTTTTGGGAAATCCCCACCTTTCATTATACTGTCCTGCCTTTGGACATCTTTATATTTCATTTTTCAATAATTAATGAAATATAACCTACTATCTTTGAAAAAAATCTTCTGTGTGTATACAACGGCATCGGATGCACAACTCTCAAGGCATACGCATCGTTCTCGTACGTGCAATAGTAGCCTCCAATGCATACAAAGAAGTCCCGCTTACACAACATACACCTTCCATGTACGCAACAATACAAACGTATGACTCACTTCCTGGAAGTAAGTTGAAACTTTTTGTCTCAAAAATCCTTGTTACTAATTTATATTTTGTCTGAAATTTTTTTCGGATAATTTTGTGATAGATTTCAAATAGATATTTATCAGTTAGATTTTTAACTATTATGATATATTTTAGACGAATTTAAGACAGATTAGTCAATATCAAGACAATATATTTCAGACAAATTTCAAATGAAAAATACTTTATTTTAGACAAATTTCAAACAAAAAGATACTTCATTTCAGATAAATTTCTAACAAATTTAGTCAAATCCGAATGTCTAACACATTTTGATCTCCGACTCCCTCTCAACGGATCTTCACAACAGAGCAGACCATTGGTGGCACATCCATGGCGACCTTGACTCCCTCCGATCGAATGTGCTTTGACAATAAACGCTTCATGGATTTCATTCCTCTGTGTGTTTCATGTTGTTGTTGTTGTTACCCCCATTGTTGTTGTTACCCCCATTGTTGTCCTCTGTTGTCTGCTGCTGTCCTCTATCCTCGCCGAATGTTCTCGCAGAGATGCCCATCTGATTGCTGAAGAAACTGCAACTCCCAATAGCAGATTTGGCACTGCTTCTACTCTCTGTTTGGAAGATCGTCCGATGCTTCCTATCTCATTCTCGGCGCAACTGCTTCGCTCATTGTATAGTTCGGTAGTTCCGCCTTGTCGTAAATAACCAACCCACTTTGAACACACATAATCATTCCCACGCTGCGTCCCTCTGCTCCTTCTTGGTTTTGGATGATTCTTTTTCTTACTTTTAGATGTTTTTTTTCCTAAATTTCTGATGTTTCTTTTTCTTATATGTTTTGGATATTTTTTTTTGGGTTTTAGATTATTTTTTAATAGTTTAGATGTTTCTTCCTCAGTCAGCTCTAGCGATGAAAAAGAGAAGTGGGATGAAAATATAAAGTAAAAATAAAATCTCATAAAAATTAGCTGACTGTTGTTGGCTATTAAATATTGACTCTTTAGTTGATCACTTATGTAAATCATCATGCCTCCTTAAAAAATATTTATTAGCAAAAGCAAAAGCATGTGAAGATTCTAACAAACAGAAACAAACAGAAACGAGATACAATTAATCCTAGAACTACTCCTTCATAGTTCAACATGAGAAATTCTAATGCATTCTAAGAATAAATCATGTCATCTGTTTTATATCACTAATTGTTTGACATGTCTGACATGAAATTATTATTTCGAGTTAGTTTTAAAAAAAAATTAATTTAATATAAAAATAATAAATTCACATGTTACATATAAAACGATAAAATATACAGAACAAACAATTTGATTTATTCTTATAACAACCTCAAAGATTTTGTTTCATATATCCTCAAAACCGTGCAGGGATACCGTACAAAAAGCGATACATATATGCCTACTTTTGTTGACTCACAGCCGTCCACCAACAACTTGATGTGTTCATCGGATCAACCCACCAAAACATCGAACGTGTTCGACTTAATAGCCCCAATATATTGGCATTGATCATATCACTAGCAATTATCATATAATATTAGTTTAATTATTCTGTATGTCTTTTATAATTTTATTGGATTTTTAACTCTACTGTAACAAAAATATTTAAAATAGCAGAATATTCTATTAAAATAATGAATATTTTCACCATTAGAATAAAAGAGCTAATTAAGAACACTTCTATATTTCAAAAATTCTAAAAAAAAAAATCTTGTCATTTTGTCCCACACATAGTCCTAACCTTAAGTTCTTCGTTGAGCTCTCACCAGATACATCGCATGGTCCCATCTTGTCGCGTCTCCTCCACTAGGCGTCCCTCACATGCTCGTCGCCAGCGGTCTCCCAGTAAGTGCTCGTGTGTTCGTTGTCCCTCCGTTCGTTACCTCACTATTGCAAAGCTCGGCAAATCCATTCACATCAGAGCTGGCTATACCCTTCAAGAAAAAGTTGCCATTTATCAACCCAAAGTTGCTCTGGTACCCTAATCGTTCTCTCGTTCTAAAGCTCGATTCTTTTTCCCCTTTTACTAAACCCCATTATTCCGTTTCTATGATAATTTGACCTATTTAAAACATTTTTTATCGCCTTTATAATCCGAGGCAATTTGACTTGATAAAAGATTAGATCTTTATTTACCAGTATGTTTCACTAGAAGCACATTTTTGTTCTGTTAACGATGACATTGTTTAATTTTTTGGTTTTTAGATAATGTTGATGATGCAGTTAAAGAAAGAGATGGCATCACATAGTAGACCTCCGGGTTATGATCCTATATTAGATCATTCAAAACCAAAGACAAAATCGGTAAAGAAGAACAAAAGGAAGAAGGAAAAACGACTTCAGGCTACCATTGAAAAAGAAAAGAAAAGTTAAACTATTCTTAATTCTAATCTTGATACATATACTCTATTACTTTATCATCAATAGAAAGGAAAAGTTTGGTTTTTTATCATTTGAAAGCTGCTAATTTAGGTGGTAGTGGTTTGAGTGTCTGATGAATTTTGTGCAGATTTTTATTCTTTTTCACAAATAACTGCTAAGTTTCATTACTAACGGTAATGAGTAGGTTAAACCATTTCTTCTTAGTTGATTTTATTTATGTTAGTGAGTAAGAGGTTAAAGTCAGGTTCTCATAGCGTAACAACAAGGTAGTGATTGTAAATTTTCCACGGCTCATCTAGTAATGCGTAGTCAAGATTATCTTGGGCATAGAATTTCGCTAGGTAAAAGTCATTGCCTAGATCTATAACATCAATGCCCCCAAATCTTTCCTGCATCATTTCAAGTTTACGCTTCACGACTGTATACCCTATCTTTCTTCTCATCAACTTGACTAAGAGGGAACTCCACCAAGGTTTCTAGAGTTCCTTCTTTGTAGCTTCAGTTATGATGATATTGAAAAGGCCTCCTCCCATATCTTCAACTTGTGTATCTGTTTTATCTGAATTTTTCTGATTACTGTTGTCTTCTTTATTTTCAGTTTCCGAGACAGCTTCTCCATCACTAGTTATGTCCTCATCATCCAACTCCTTTGGGTTGTGTTCATTACCTAGGTTAAAGCCTCTTACCATGTTGGCATAAGACGCGCCTATGTTATCTGTTTCCTCTTGCATCCAGTCTTCAACATGGGGTACTAACGCAAACGTTCCCGAGAAGCTTCACTACCTTTTCGAACCTTCTTGATGCTTCGTTGGATGAGATCTTGCTCCTGATTGGAAGTGTTTTGGTCGGCCGGAGCTATCTCCGACCTCCCAAAACGGTCATGTGTGATTGCGGGAGGGGCATTTGAGAAGATTGTACGGAGAGAAAAAGCCGGCTAGTTTATCTATTGCTATCTTTTTTAATATAATATCTCTTAATTCCTTTGGAGGGAGATCTATCAATTTGTGAGCATTTCTATATATGTCTCAGCCTTCCAGGTTTCAACAAGAACCCAAAACCTTGGTATGCAAATTTCACAAGGCAATTTACCTGTCACAAGCACCAAGAAGGCTTGGTTCTTAGAACTCAATGGTACTTTTTAATAAAACTCTGAAAGAATAAGAAAAGCAAAAATGAAGAATGTTATGCTTTTTATTTCTTGATTGAAAAATTATAAAGGTAAAACTAAATATATATACAACATTGTCTATGAAAAATAAGAACCAACAAAGATAAGATAAAAATAAATAAAAACCGATGAAAAATTAGAAAAAATAAAAATAAGATAAGAACAAATAAAAATAGTAAAAGCTAAAATTATGGTAAAATTTATGTATTCTGTTAGGCTGAATTTACGGGATGGTGTGAGACTTCTTTGTTGTTATCATGGGCTAATATGGAAGAGTGGTTTAATATGCCTTCACAAGCTGGAGGATGAAAAATGTCAAGAACACCAAGTTTCTTGAGATTAAGATGGAAGGGTTGAGGAGAAAAAGGCTTGGTAAAGATCAGCTAGCTACTCAGAAGAAGAAATGGGGAGAAGTTTCATCACTCTAGCTTGAACTTTCTGTCGGACCAAGTGACAATCAACCTCCAAATGTTTGGTCCGTTCATGAAAAATCGGATTAGCAACAATATGAAGGGCACTTTGATTATCACAATATAAAATTGGTGGTCGGATAGGAGAGATGCGTAAACATTGTAACACATTGAGTATCCATTGAAGTTCATAAGTTGTGTTGGCAAGTGCACGAGATTATGCTTCAGTAGATGATGAGCAGGCAATGGTGGCTTGTTTCTTGCTCTTCCAAGAGATTAAAGAGCTGCCCAAGAAGAAACAATAACCTATTAAAGATCTCCAAGTGTCAGGGATCTGGCCCAATCAGAGTCATTAAAGCCGAGAATCTGAATTTCTAAACTTCTGAGGAAGAAAATTCCTTTTCCGGGACTACTCTTTAAGTACTTCAACACTCGCTTTGTGGCTTGAAGATGAGACTGAGAAGGAAATGCATACATGATGTCTGGCCTCGTGATGGTAAGATATATGAGGCAACCAACCAAACATCAATAGACAAAAGGATCTGAGAGAAGAGGGTTGTCGTCTTGATGAAGTTTTGTAGCACTATTCATGGGAACAGAAGCTGGTTTGGCGCCTAACAAACCAGAGTCTTCTAAAAGATCAAGATAATATTTTCTTTGAGAGAGAAAAATTCTCTTTTCTGATTGGACAACTTCAATACCCAAAAAATATTTTAAAGGACCCAAATCTTTAATTTTAAAATGCTAGTTCAAAATTGTTTTAACAGCAGCAAGTTCAGAAATAGAATTCTCAGGTATAACAATATCATCAACGTAAACTAGAAGAATAGAGATTTCAGCACCAATGAATGTAACAAACAAACTATAATAAAAAATAGTCTTCTGGTATCCATAAGATTGTAAAAGATTGGAGAGTTTCTCATACCACATGCAACTAGATTTTCTTAAACCGTATAGAGATTTCAACAATTTACAACATTGATTCGGACGAGTTGGCACAATTCCAGGGGGCAGAGACATAAACATCTTCCAAGAGGTCACTGTGTAAAAAAGCATTATTGATATCTAGTTGGTGTATGGGTTAGTGCTTCATGGATGCCAAAGTCAGGACTAATCTAATAGTGGCAGGCTTGACAACAGGAGAAAATCTCTCCAAAAAATCAACACCTTCAGTCTGAGTGAATCTCTTAGTCACAAGACGCGCTTTATATCTATCAATAGAACCATCTAGCTTACGTTTGATTCGGTAAACCCACTTATAGCCAATTGACTTGACACCTTCAGTACAATCAACAAGACACCAAATTTTGTTCAACTAAAGAGCATCCAGCTCATCTTTTAAGGAACTACGCCAACTAAAATGATTGTTAGCATCCTTGAAAGACTTTGTCTCAACATCAGATTATAGAGCCAGAAGATAGATTTTATAAGTAGGAGAAATAGAAGAAAAAGACATAACAGAAGAGATTGGATAAAGGCACTTTAAGAAAGAAAAATTTATGCAGGTGAGAGAGAAATTACAAATATAATAAAAAAAAGTAGGTTGGTGGTCAGCAAGCTCAGTGGCTATAATGGGAAATAAGGGGATCCTCTAGTGAAGGAGACGGTGATGATGTGCCTAATGGAGAAAAGGATCTAGAAGAAGATGATGTTGTTGTGTTGGATGTAAAGGATTGAGATGTGTGTTGGTTTGGTGAGGCTTCGGTGGAGACTAAAGGAAGAATGGGAGATGTTGATGGTGTAGGTGAAGATGAAAGGGTGGGTTAGAGGGTGGATTAATGAAAATGATGTGTGAGTCAATAGAAATAGTTTCTGGCTCAATAGAAAGATTAATTGAATCTTATTTTTGAGAAGCTGTATTTAGTAATGTTGGGCTAAGTGTATTAAATTAGACTTTTTTTGTGATTGAGGGCAAGATCATTTCATAAAAAAGCACATTTCTAAAAATCTCAATCATCTATTATCTATTATATATATCTATTGCAATTGAAATCAAATATTTTCCTTCAAAATTAAAGAGTTCTATCCTCCTTCTTACTAATTTTACAACCAAAATGTGCCACATGTCACTCCCTTATTACAATAAAAATCAAATCTTTTCCTCCAAAATTAAAGAGTTCTTCACTTATCCCTACTAATTTTACAACCAAAATGTGCCACATATCATTCCCTCATTGCAATTGAAATCAAATCTTTCCTTCCAAAATTAAAGAGTTCTCTCCTCCTCCCTCTCTCTTTATCTATCTCTTTCATTCCTTCAACCACTCTATCTCTTTTATGTATCATTATCAATGAATAATTATAAATTTGACAATCAAAATGTGCAATATAATATTTTTTAATTATATTAAAATTAAAATATTAAAATAGAAATTAAAATATAGCTATATTATATATTATATTATATTATATATTGTTATC
>NC_029787.2:22908806-22912480 GCF_000816755.2 Arachis ipaensis
TACCCCTACTAATCTTACAACCAAAATGTGTCACATGTCACTTTCTCATTGCAATTGAAATAAAATCTTTCTCTGCAAAATTAAAGAGTTCTATCCTCCTTCCTACTAATTTTACAACCAAAATATGCCACATGTCACTCCCTCATTACAATTAAAATAAAATCTTTCCCTCCAAAATTAAAGAATTCTTCCCTCATCCCTACTAATTTTACAACAAAAATGTGTCACATGTCATTCCCTCACTGCAATTGAAATCAAATATTTTCCTCCAAAATTAAAGAGTTCTCTCCTCCTCCCTCTCTCTTTATCTATCTCTCTCGTTCCTTCAACCACTCTATCTCTTTTATGTATCATTATCAATGAATAATTATAAATTTGACAATCAAAATGTGCAACATGACATTCTTTAATTATATTAAAGTTAAAGTTGAAATATTAAAATTGAAATTAAAATATAGCTATATATTATATTATATTATTATCTAATTTAATAACAAAATGTGTCACATGACACTCTTATTAAGTTTGTGAGAAAATATTTTTCTTCCAAAATTAATAAACTTCTTTTCTAAATTCTCTCATCTATCTCTCTCCTTTTTTTTCTATTTCTCTCTACCCTTCTCACTCTATATATAATTCTGATATATTTATATATTATTATTATCTAATTTAATAACAAAAGGTGTCACATGACACTCTTATTAAATTTGAGAGAAAATATTTTCCTCTAAAATTAATAAACTCCCTTCCTAAATTCTCTCATCTACCTCTCTCCCTTTTTTATTTCTCTTTACTCTTTCCACTCTATATATAATTTGTAATTTATATTTTATATTAGTAATTTGACAAATCAAGTTAATTTTATAACTATTAATATAATTTTTTTTATATTAATATCTAATTATATTTTTATATATATAGAGAGAGAAAAAATATTTTTTTAATAACAAACATAAAAATTAATTATTTCTATTTGTGCAATAGACTTAATACCTAATCAAAAGTATACAAGTTAAATTATTTTAAATTTTAGATAAAGAATATTAAAATTAATTATTAGTAATAAATCAAACTCTTTTACATGAAAATAATAACTAAAAATCTTATTATTTGATTTTTTATCTACGAAAATCCTAGTCTTCTTAGCCGACGGGGACTTTTGTCCCCTACAATCTTTTTATAAAAGTAGTTTGATTATATAAATCTTTTGTGCTATAATCTATAATGTTAGAACAAAACCAACATAGTTTTAAAAATTTTATATTCCCGTAATTACATTACGGGTAAAAATACTAGTTTTATCTTCTAAAACATAAACAATATATCCTTTAAAACTATATTGAAAACCAATAAACACAGCCTTTTTGGCTCTTGGATCAAATTTTGATCTATTTGCCATTAGAGTAGAAATAAAACATAAGCATTCAAAATTTTAAGGTTATGATAATTTAGTGGATGATTAAATAAAATCTCAAATAGTGTTTTAAAATTAACTGTAAATGATGAAACTCTATTAAATAAATAAACAACATGATTAACGGCATAAAACTAAAAAGATTATGGTAAATTAGATTGAAAGATAACAGTACGAGCAATATTCAAAATATGTGAAATATATGAAATTTATGGAATGTGTAGTGGATGGATTATTAGTAAAGTTGTATTCAAAGACGTATAATGTCTCTCTCGTTCTACCCAAACCAATTATCCTCAAATTGTTGACTAAGAATATGAAAAAGTGAGTGTATATAGAGTACGAAAGTAATTTTTGAGATGAAGAAAATATTAAAATTAAAATAAGGTAAATATGGAACATCATAAAGAATCAAGGATGGAAAAAATTGAACAATACCTTTATAAAAAGTAGTAATTGAGAGCCATTTAATTAGTAAATAAACAATAACAGGAGAAATTTGTGTGTAAGAAATTAATCAAGACAAATTTGATTCAACGTGATATGTGGTACCAAAATCAATGATTCAAGTATTCAAAAATAAATTTCGATTTGAAAAATTATTAACAATATAAAAAGTACTCAAAGAACGAAAACAATGACTACTTGGACTTGTCAAAAGTCCAAGTTGATTTGAAGGACTGTTTTTTTTTTTTAGAAGAGGGTTTCAGCCTTTCTTTGAAGTGTCATGAGAGAAGAGTGATAGGCTGGTGAGAGGATCAAAAGAGATTTCTAATAAAATTGCTGGTGTGTCATTTTTCCTTAATCTAGGATAAAGTTGTGCAATAAAAAAGTGTTGGGAGACAAAGGGGCAGCGACGATGTTAATGGATGAATGACCTTTGTCATAGAATTTTGACCTACCTGAGTGGCATGGGTGGCCTAGTGAGTAGCCATGCTTGGCATAACACACATCAACGGTGTGACCGACGCAGTCACAATACGAGCATAGCTTTTAGGATGCCCCATAATTCAGCCTTGTAGGCAAAGCATTAACCAATGAAATAGGAGAAGCCTCCTATCCATTTTCCATTCGAATCCCTTAGGAGCCCACCACACCCGACCCTTTTGGTTGATCCATTTAGAGACCCATCACTGTTTTGAACTATCCAATTTGGGGGAGGGGGTAACCATTTGATCTGAACCTCCCTTTTGACTCTTCCACAAAGATTCTCTCACTTCTTCCACTTTCTTCATAATCTCCGTGTGTGCTTTGCGGGGGGATATGTGGTATCCCTTCTTATAGAACTCTCTATTCTTTCAAGTTCATGTTTTTCAGTAGGTTATTATGTAGGTATCCAACCAATCTTGATTTGGATTACTCCCGAATTGGATGCTTAGGTTCATGTTGATCCAATTGGTGAGATTGGTTCCAAAGAAGATCTGCAATGTTCCTGGCTTCACTAAGCTCATCCAAGTTCTAGTAACAATGGGGCAGTTTTTGAGGGCGTGAAAGCTGTCTTCTTCCACTCCATTGCACAGCTGGTTGTTCGCACTCCTTCCAAAGAGGCGAGCTCGTCTACTATTTGTGAAGATTCTCTTATGCATCAATTTCCAGGTAAAAATTCTTGCCTTTTAAGCTCCTTCCCATTTTCAAACTTTGGTCCATAGGTTTTGACTGGGTTTTGACCATTGTTCCAATGCTTTGTATGTAGCTCCGATAGCAAATTCCCCATCTTCCGTGTGCCTCCAACCAAGGGTGTCTTCTCCGCTCTCTGTTGAAGGTGTGGGCATGGCCATAATTTTGAGAACTATTTTCTCCGACAAGCAAGCATTGAGTTTGTCTTTATCCCATTCCCCTCCATTATCTATCCATTCCCATATAGTGCTCTCACAATCTGCTATGGTTTGTGTCGCTTTGCTTAGCAGATTCACTACAAGAAAAACGCTGAGTATTGTCAGATTTACCGTCAGATTTGGCATCGCACATTAGCATTGGCTTTACTAGCTGATTCAATGACGGTTTTCGTGTGGGGTTTGTCATGTCAAATAATTACCGGCAGACTTCCATTTTCAACGGTAAATTCATCGCTAATAATTGGAAGGAAAACGAGGAAAATAAGCGCAAACTTTAGTAGCAGATTTGCCGTCGAAAAAATTCGACGGTAGACAATTTTAATGAAATGCTGCATTTTGGTGACCTGCAATGGGTTACCGTCAGGTAAATCTGATGGTAATGAGCACTAAATTTCAAAGCACGAACCCTCACCCCCTTCAAGTCG
>NC_029787.2:22912725-22916652 GCF_000816755.2 Arachis ipaensis
TCTCTCTAATCTCTCTTCCCCCTTTCTCTCTCTAGTTGCCTCCTCTCCCCGCCACGCCGTCAGCCACAACGTCGTCTCCCTCTTCTCATTGCACTAATCTCAGTGACGTCTCCATTGCAGTCGCCGTTCTTCTTGCCGCCATCGATGTCTCATCGTTCTTCGCATCACCAACTTCATCATCCGCTGCCCGGTCCAGCTTCGTTGTCGTCCTCCATGTCCAGGTTGGTTAATTTTTCTTGCTTAATTTTTGTTCTGTTTTTAACCAGTTTTTCATGAAAATAAATGTAATTTGGTTAACTTAGTTTTTCATGTGTTCAAAATGATTTAGCTAAAAATAATTAGTTCATTTGTGTGTGTTTGTTAGCTCTGATCTCTTATGAGGCTATGTATGTGATGTAATTGACTAATTGCTTGGTTATCGATTTATGATGAGACTTGAAATTTTCAATTTGTTAAATTGGAGACTTAAATTTGTTGAATAGAAAGCTTGCTAATTATTGATTTAGTTATGCTGTTGACTGTTGATTACAATGATATCAATTAGACTGAATTAATTTTCTTACTAAAAGAGATCATGTCCTGTTCTTAATTCCATTATTAAAAACCAACATTTCAAGCTACCTATGGCTTTTATGTCTATTGTTTTTCTTAGTTTTGCTTGAGAGATAACTAACAAATTGGATTGTTCATTTAAAAAAGAAAAGCACATTCGATTGTTAAGGTGGTTTTATGGCCAAGAACGCGTCCTGAAAACTGCAATTAATCTCTTGCAAAATGATCATAAAGGAATAACTTATATTAAAGCAAATATTATAGTGTACATAAAAGTCTAAAACTTTATTGTAGAAAATTATGTAAGGTAAATATGGCTTGTTATTTTGGCATGTATTTTTCCATGTTAGCTTTTTATGTGCGAAATCATATGTTGGTATCATAGTGTAATTAACATGCTTGCTTACCATCTAATTATATTAAGAGATTGGATTTTGGAAACAGAGTTACTTTCATATCAATAAAGATAATTTGGTAAGAGATTAGATTATGGAAACAGATTCAATATATTTTATGATTTTATGTTGGATGTCTCCATTGTTTAAGGTGAAATCTGTTGTGTTGCTATCTAGAAAATAAGAATAGGTAGATGAGTTTTGGGGTCTTACATGTCATATCTTATTGTACTTGATTATGTTAACTTGACTCTAATTAAGAATAAATAGTCCAATTTATTTCATACTTAAAGTTTTGCATATTGCTTTGCATTGGATTTATGTATGTCACATCTTATTGCTTTGGATTCGAATCATGAAGGCTCTTTGTTTAGTTGAGTTTAATTCTTATGACATTAATTGAGTATTGACTGATGTTGTGGATTGAGATTGGTTAGATTTTTGGAAATCGTAAAGGTGGATATATGTCAAATTTTAGGGGAGGTTATGTCCAATTTTTCTGGGGAGTTTTGTTGAATGATTCGTATAGTTAATATATGTTGATTAGTGTTAATAATATATTCTCTTTGCAGACATGACAACAGGTAATAGAGGTAGATCGAGTGGGTCTCGTGGTTGTGGTAGAGGGAGGGTTTCCACCAAATTTCCAGGGACTATTCAGTCCTCATCCTCTACCCCGACTACCCTGTCAACTCCTGTGACGTCACAAGTGGGTCCAGCAGACTAGTAGTTCATCATTGTCCTAAATTCGAACTACATGCCTCCTTTTGGTATGCCCACTATAGATCCAGCGACAGATACCCTAGTGGGTGATTCCTCCAGTGGCCCCCAGCAAGATGCCCCACCACAACCATCCATCATCCGGCTGAGAATTTGGCCCGATGGCATGTAGGCGTGAGTACAGTTTTTTAATCTTAAGTTTATTAATCTTAAGTTTATGTGTTTATATGTGTTTGTTAATGTTGGGTTTTTTCTCAGATAGGTTTGCACCAAACAACAATGCTTGCACACAGGAGATCTCCAAGGTCATTAAGTCAATGTACGACCACCCGTGACCGAGGTACACGCAGACCTCGGCTGAGACCAGAGAGCGATGATTTTAGAAGTGGGCGGTAAGAACCCAATATCGTTGAATTAATTAACTGTATTTGAACTGTATTTTATCTCGACTAACTAATATTATTGAATCACATTGTGCAGTTAAAATTCATATGGGATGTGAAATATAATCTCATGATCAGGAAGATCTACAACCCCTGGGCAGCTAAATGGATTTAGCAGATGATATGCGACGTTCATCAGGGGAGCGGCCACCTAACGACCTGGATCCGTCCAGCCATCAAGAAGGAACTGGAGGCCCATTTTAGAGATGATAAGGGGTTCAAGTGTCGTTGTCTGACGAACGTCGCTAATAGGGCTTCGCCCAGGTCGTCAAAGTATACAGGTGGATTGGCGACCTTCATGAAGATGAAGAGCAGATTGGTAAGTAGTCTGGTATTGTTTAATTTTTTAGTAGTTACTTGAATTAGTTGTTTAATTTGTTGATTTATTTTATTGGTTGATATAATTTGTAGTCCAAGTCGATGGATTGTGAGGCGACACTAGCGGAGGCCTTCATGTATACCCATAATTTGAAGGCCAACAAGGAGAGATTTGCTGACGAGCGATCCGTGGCTCATTATGTGAGTTTAAATTAATCCTAAGTTTCAAATTTATTTTGTTTAAAGTCAATTAACTATTATCCTAATCACAATGTGTGTGACACAGGAGGATTACACGTAGAGGTTAAAAGGCTTAGTGGGAATGACAAAGCCAACTCTGAGACCTCAGTGGTAGATCCTGATAGGGTTTGGCGTGAGACCGCCTCTGAACCCCACAAGAATCACCGCTTCGGGTTGGGGTCGTTCTTTGACAGTGGCCTCTACTCATCCGCGTTGGCGGCTTCCTCTACCATCAGTCCTACCTATCCCCAGGAAGTTATCGACTTGAGGGAGGAGGTGCAGAAGCTAACACAGGAGTTTCACCAACAAGCGGAGCAGTCTGAGCAGGGGTACAACGTCCTTCTTACACGCGTGGGAGGAGCCGTTGGCATCAGCTCAGACCTGACGGAGAAGCTGGAGCAGCTAGATCGTTTGCAAGCAGATGTGCTCTGGAGGCAGCAGCGCTGCTGGTTCCCGTGACAACGCTGCTAGTAAGGCACCGACGTCAGCACCTATTCTGCCGCCTCAGCAGGGGGACGACGATGACGACGATGATTATCGAGATCTGTAGGGTTTAAGGATTTATTTTTTTGTTTGTCTACTTCATTATATTCTACTTTTGTAATATTTTATTATATTTAGAACATTTATTTTTAATAAAATAATTTGTTCATTTATGATAATTTTAGATTTCTGCTAACAGTTTTGTTAACAAGAGTTTTAATTTGACTGTTAATTATGACTTAACTGTGCTAACAAAATAAAAAAACTACCGTAGGATTTACTAGTGGATAAATCCGATGGTAACTTGGCGCCTAAACACATGAAATGGCACCAAAGTTATCGTCAGATTAATCTCTGGTAATCATGAACTCAGTCTCAACAAATCTATTGCAGTATTTGTGTAGGAATACTTCCTTCCACAGGGTTCTTGGGTTGTTGTTAAGCTGCCAGATGATTTTGAGCAGGAAAGCATCATTCATAGTTTCCGACTTCCTTATGGCTAGTCCTCCTTCATGCTTTGGAAGACATAGCGTTTTCCAACTTATTAGGTGTAGCTTCTTTTTGTTGTTAGTGTCACACTAGATGAAACCCCTTTGAAGCTTTTCAATCTCCTTGCAAATTTCTTTAGGGACCCTACCATGTTGCATTTCAAAGTTGACGCTAGGATTAATCAATGATTGTGCTAGAGTTATCTGGTCGGCAAGTGACAAGCATTTGCTTTTCCAAACCTTTAGTTTCCATTGAACTCTCTCTAACATAGTTTTAAAGTTCTCTTT
>NC_029787.2:22916675-22936388 GCF_000816755.2 Arachis ipaensis
CTAGCACATTGCTTTCTTTGAACTTGGTCATTTCCTTTATGCTATCTTTGGTCCTACTGGGGGTATTTTATGAGAACGCTATTGGTGACTTTGTTCATTTACTTTAATCCCTGCTGTAAGATAGAAATCCTCCATAAATTTTTTGTATTTTTTTATTTGATCTGCTGAGGCTTCAGCGAAGATGAGAAGGTCATCTTCGAAAAAGAAATGTGATATTTCTGGTCAATTCCTGCCCACTTTGATCGACCGCCATCGGCCATGGGTACCTCTTGCTCTATGTGTTGGGAAAGCTTGTCCATACATATAATTAACAAATTAGAGAAAATGGGGTCCCCTTGTCTAATTCCACTCATAGGGTTAAAATCTTTCGTTTTGTTCCTGTTCCGAGGGTTATCTGAAACTGGAGGTCGATCTCGGACGAGATCTTCCGTACTAGTCGGAGATGTCATGTCCGGCTGGCTGGTGGCAGCCGGAGCTGTTGTATCCGACTTGTAGGACTTGCTGCACTGCTGATCCTTCGTCACCGGAGGATGGGGGGTACCTGCAAGAGACTCCAATGCTTAAGTTAGCATGGGTATTAAACAGGTGTTATGTAGAATCAGAGTATGAGTTATACCTGGGTGCTCCAGTGTATTTATAAAGGTGAGGTGTGACCTTTTGGATAAGATAAGTTAGTTATCTTATCTTATCTTGATCTTTTGAGTTGAGGTCAGCGTATCTTCAATGGAACCGCCTTTATCCCTATAGGCTTGGGCTGCCTTAGGATTTGAGTCGTGTTCCTCTACCTGGGCCCTTTATTGGGCTCTCTTGTTGACTCGGCCGAGTTCTTTAAGAAGAAGTCGGTCCGCTTGACCTGAAGAGGTCGGTCGCTTTATCGTCGATCATCCCAGGTCGGATAGCTCGACCCTAGGTATGAACAGTGCCCCTGCTTGAGCTCGGTCTTCTCTGTCGAGGTCGAATTCCTTGGTCCTTTTTGTAGTGAAGCCGAACTCAAGCATCTTATCGACTTCTTTTTATAGCAGCTTTTGAATGTAGAACGTTTTCCTCTACAAACGCGCGCTTTTGTATTAGCGCTTTTTTGGGAATGCAAGCGGTTTTAATATACGCATTTAATTGACATTTAATTGTCCCGTTTCCCTAACTTCCCTATTTTTGAATTTTGTACTCCAGAAACGGTTTCTCTCCTTCACCCTTTTCGTAACTTCTTCATATTTCTTCTTTCATTTTCTCGCTTTCACCTTTTTTGATTTTTCTGAAGCTTCTTCCTGGAGTTTGCAGTTGTGCGTTTTAGCCTAGCGACGTTGCTTTGTCACTTTGCTTTTTCGTGGGAGAAGGGTGATTCTAGCTTTTTGCCTTCCACTTCCCTGCTTTTCTTCGCAGTTTCTCTCATTTCGCAGGTTTGACTCTTCTTACTTCCTTCCTCTATACCATTTTTGTGTCTGTTTTGAGAAAGTTTGGATCTTTCTGTCTTTTTTTGCTGATCACTGTGTGTCTTGTAGTTTCTCCATCTGTTGCTTGATACTTTTAGAACTTTGCATGTTTGTGAATGCTTTTGTATTTGAAGCTTTGAAATGATGACTTTGTTTGATTCTGAAAAAAGGTTGTGTCTTTGCTGTTTTTCCGCTTGGCCCTTTTGGAATTTCTGATAAATTATGGAAATAGTGCTTTCTGCTGATAAACTGTAGAAGGGTGGACATTTTGCATTTTCGCTTCCTTTGTTTTCTTTCTGGATTTTATTTTGATGAGTGCCGGGATGTAGGCTGTAGAAATAACTTAAAGACCTTGCTTGTTTACTGCCTCCAAGGGATGCCCCAAGACTTTTTGTCTTGAGTCTTGGGGTTTTCCCTTTTTTATTTATCCATCCGTCGAGATGTCTTGCCCCCTGTCCGAGATGTTTTTAAGTAATCCATTCTTCTTTTCTTTTTTTAAGATTTAGTTGACCTCATGTCTTCCCGAAATAACGTTGTAGAGATGCCTTCCCAGGTTCCCGCGGGTATGGCCGATTGGGTGGACTCCATGGTTCTCATGTGTGTCTCGCTGGTTGATTCTGAATTTTGTGCTCAGCTTAGGCAGTTTCATAGTGTCTGTAGTAATTCTGGTGATGAGAAGAACTATGAACTTGTCCCTCCTTCTTCTGACGAGAGAGTCTGCTTTTCAACTCGGGTTGTTGATGGTCGCCCCTTCTTTTATGCTTATGATTTTTTCTTTGGTCAGCTGGGTATCACCCTTCCTTTTACCCAATTTAAAACCGACCTGTTATGGTCTTGTAATGTTGCCCCTTCTCAACTTCACCCTAATTCCTGGGGTTTTATTAAAATCTTCCAATTGTTGTGCAATGGTTTTGGTATTCCTGCTTCCCAATCTCTCTTTTTCTATATGTTTGTCTTGACTAAGCCCGGTGTGGTAAAAAAGAAGTCAGCTTGGGTCTCCTTTCGTTCTACCCAGGGAAAAAAGGTTTTTTCCATGTTTTGACGAGTCGTTTCGTGATTTTAAAAACTACTTTTTCAAGGTCCGAGCTGTTGAAGGAGCTCGCCCCTTTTTTCTGGATGAGAATGACGAACCTGCTTTTCCCTTGGAATGGCAAAAGGACGTGAGGGTCTCCAGGTATTCGTGGGAAATGTTGGATGAGGCTGAGTGAGCCTTTGTGACTATTTTGGAAGAACGCTGGGGTCAATCTCCCCATCTTGACACAAAGAAATTTCTAACCAATCCTTCTCTTCTTCAAACTGAACTGGGTATTTTGTGTTTCTTTTATTATCTTGTTTATGTTGCTTGTAGCTGTCTCTCCGACTTGTCCGACTTGTAGCTGAATTTTCTTGTTTTATTTGCAGAGGCAATGAAGAATAGTGAATCCATGAAAGCTTTTAAGAGGGCGCAGAGGGCGACTGCTGCCAGAAATGTTAGGAGCTTGAGATAAAGGTAGCCAAGCTGGAGAAGGACTTGAAGAACGAGGAGGCAAGTTCTCAATCACTGGCGGCTTCTTTGAGGTTGGCTGAGGACGCAGCCATGATGCATAAGGAGAGTTACGTTGCATCTTATCGGGAGGTGCTGCGCCTGAGGGGGGAGCTCGACAGTGTCCGGGAAGATTATTCTGAGCTCCAAAGTCATCTCGTTGGCAGCGTGACTGCTGCTTATGAGAACTTGAGGGAGCAAGTTCAGGTCATTGCTCCCGAAGCCGATCTCACCTCTTTTAGCCTGGACAACGTTGTCAGGGATGGCAAAATTGTTCCTGATGATGAGGATGGTGATGATGAGGTTGTTCCCCCTGCGTCCTCTTCCAAAGTGTCGACCTCTTTAGTTCCTCCTGCTGCTGCTGTGGACGCTGTACCGATCCAGACTCGTCCTCCTTCTCCTTGTCCTGATGCTGCCAAGAAGGCTCCTGATGTTTGCTGATCTCTTTCTAGATATGTAGTTGGCCCGGCTTGTGGGCTTTTAAAACTTTTTATTTAAGAGGTAGCTCGCTATCTCTTTATGGTAGGTTTTGGTGGCCTTCCGGGCCTTATAACTTTTTTGTAGAGTAAAAAAAAGTAGCTTTTTGACTTGGCATTTTTTCTACTAATGTTTGAAATCTTGCATCTCGACCTCCTCAGATTGCTTTGTTTGTTTGTAGCTTGGATCTTTTGAGGTTATGGTTATGTGGGTCCGACTTGTTTTTCGGTTTTCTCGCTCTTGCTTGTATTTCTGACAATCTATAACCGATTCCTTCAAGTTGGTCCTCCAAGTTGTTTTGGCAGTCCTTTGTCCCGTCTTTCTCAGGGGTTACCTTTGTAAATTGCTTTGTAGTAGGCCGACTTCTTTACGTCGTCCTTTTCTAAGTTATTTTTGTAATCCTCTTTCTTGGATCTTTGTCAGATCTCTTTCAGGGATTACTTTTATAACTTTTTAGTAGTAGGAGTCCGACTTCGTTATGTCGGTCTCCTTTAAGTTATTTTTGTAATCCTCTTTCTTGGATCTTTGTCAGATCTCTTTCAGTGATTACTTTTATAACTTTTTAGTAGTAGGAGTCCGACTTCGTTATGTCGGTCTCCTTTAAGTTAAATTTGTAATCCTCTTTCTTGGATCTTTGTCAGATCTCTTTCAGGGATTACTTTTATAACTTTTTAGTTTTAGGCTGACTTTGTTATGTCGGGCCCTTCTAAGTTAAAGTAATCCTCTTTAATAGGGTTGGCCAGACCTCTTTCCAGGGTTTACTTATAACTTGGTTTGACTTCTTAATGTTCGACCAGTATTTAAGTTATTATTTTAGCGATCCGTAAGACCTCGTCAGGTTCTTTTTTAGATCACTTTCGATAACTTCTTACATTATTCTGTGTTCATCTTTGCCGATTTGTAGAAAGTGGTTGTCATCTCTAGATCGTCCTTTGGGTGAATCGCATTTTCACCTTTATCGGACGGTTGTCTTTATCGTGATCATGCAGTGAAATTGTTTTTCACTTTCTGCCGATCTGTTGCTTTATAATCGGACGATGAATGCTTCAGATTAATGCGTCTTGAAATCTTTGTAGAATATCTAAAATATATTTTATTTAAAGGAAAAGTGCAAATATATACATATGGGATTGTCTGAGTCTCAACTTGGTGCCTCATTAAAAAACCTTTTCAGGAAAAAGAGTGCATCCAATGATGAGGTCTTTTATCTTTTCTAACTGTAGTACCTTCTTAGGTTGCAGGCATGCCATGACCTGGGAAGCTCTCATCCATCGAGTTCAGACAGTCTGTAGTAGCCCTTTTCAAGTACTTCTACAACTCGGTAGGTCCTTTCCAGTTTGCTGCCAGCTTTCCTTCTCCTGGTCGAGTTGTTCCGATATCATTTCGGATTAGGATGAGATCATTTTCTGCAAAACTTCTCGGTACTACCTTTTGATTATATCTGGAAGCTATTCGGCGCTTTAGAGCTTCTTCCTTGATCCGAGCTCTTTCCTGGATTTCGGGTAACAAGTCGAGCTCTTCTCTCTGCAGTTGGGAGTTTGCTTCCTCATTGTAGTGAATTACTCTAGGCGACCCTTCCTCGATCTCTACTAGGATCATCGCCTCTATTCCGTATGCTAATCGGAAGGGAGATTCCTTCGTGGTAGAATGTGGCATTGTTCGATACGCCCATAGGACCTGTGGAAGCTCTTTTGCCCAGGCTCCCTTTGCATCTTGTAATCTCCGTTTTAATCCGGCCAGTATGACTTTGTTAGCAGCTTCGGCCTGTCCATTGGCTTGTGGGTGTTCAACGGAGGGTGTACTGGTGCTTTATATTCAAGTCGGCTACTAGTTTTCTAAAGCCTGTATCTGTGAATTGAGTGCCATTGTCTGTGGTTATTGAATATGGAACCCCGAACCTCGTGACAATGTTTCTATATAAGAATTTCCGACTTCTTTGAGCGGTGGCGTTGGCTAGGGGCTCTGCCTCGATCCACTTTGTAAAGTAATCTACCCCTACTATGAGGAATTTAACTTGCCCTGATCCTTGGGGGAAGGGGCCGAGAAGATCGAGTCCCCATTTTGCAAATGGCCAAGGCGAGGTCACGCTGATGAGCTCTTCTGGCGGGGCGATGTGGAAGTTAGCATGTTTCTGACATGGTGGACATGTCTTTACAAATTCTGTAGCTTCTTTCTGTAGAGTTGGCCAATAAAATCCCGTCCGGAGTACCTTTTTGGTGAGAGCTTGCGCTCCGAGATGATTGCCACAAATGCCGCTGTATATTTCTTCTAGCACTTCTCTTGTGTTGGAGGTCGGTACGCATTTTAGTAAAGGTATTGAGATTCCTCTTTTGTACAGGATGTTGTTTATGATGGTGTAGTACTGTGCCTCCCTTTTTAACCTCTTTGCCTCCTTTTCTTCTGTGGGGAGCGTTCCTGTTTTGAGGTAGTTGATTATGGGAGTTATCCATTCTTGGTCCTGACTTGTTATAGTCAGGACTTTTTCCTCTTCCGAGATTGACGGGTTCTGCAACATTTCCTGGATGAGGCTTCTATTGTTGCCCCCTGGTTTGGTGCTGGCTAATTTTGAGAGTACATCAGCTCGGGCATTTTGTTCGCGGGGTATGTGGCAGATCTTGTACTCCCCAATTTGTCCGAGTTGTTCCTTGGTTTTATCCAAATACCTTTTCATGGTGGGATCTTTGGCTTGGTAGCTCCCTGTTATTTGTGATGTGACCACTTGTGAATCGCTGTAAATGTTGAGTTTTTGAGCTCCGACCTCTTTAGCCAGCTTCAAACCGGCTAATAATGCTTCATATTCTGTCTGGTTGTTTGAGGCCGGGAATCCGAACTTGAGGGAGAGCTCAACTTGGGTTCCTTGGTTGCTTTCTATTATCACGCCTGCGCCGCTTCCAGTTTTATTTGAAGAACCGTCCACGTAAAGATTCCATTCTGTGGGGGGTTTCTAAGGCATCTGTGAATTCTGCGATAAAGTCGGCCAGATACTGTGATTTGATGGCCGTCCGAGCTTCGTATTGGAGGTCAAATTCTGATAGCTCGACTGTCCATTGTAGAATTCTTCCTGCTAGATCTGTTTTCTGCAATATTCCTTTTATGGGCTGGTTAGTTCGAACCTTAATGGTGTGAGCCTTGAAGTACGGGCGGAGTCGTCGAGATGTTAGGATAAGAGTATAGGCAAAATTTTCTATTTTCTGGTAGTTCAGCTCGGATCCCTGTAGTGCCTTGCTAATGAAGTAGACGGGTTGTTGCCCATGTTCGTCTTCTCTGACTAGTGCTGAAGCTATTGCCCGGCTCCCTACTGCGAGATATAGTATGAGCGGCTCTCCTTCTCGTGGTCAAGATAGGATAGGTGGCCGTCCTAAGAACTCCTTAAAGTCTTGGAAGGCTTGCTCGCATTCTGTCGTCCATTTGAACTGTTTTCCCTTTCTTAAAGTAGCATAGAAGGGGAGAGATCTTATCGCAACTCTTGCTAAGAATCGGGATAAGGCGGCCAATCTCCCGTTGAGTTGTTGTACTTCTTTGACGCAGGTTGGGCTCTTTATTTTGAGTATGGCCTGACATTTGTCTGGATTTGCCTCAATTCCCCTTTGTGTGAGCATGAAACCTAAAAATTTGCCTGCTTCTACTGCGAAGGTGCATTTTGCGGGATTGAGTCGCATGTTGTGCTTCCTTATGGTGTCAAACACTTGAGCCAGGTCGGATAATAATGTATCTTCGCTTTGTGTCTTTATCAACATGTCGTCCACATAAACTTCCATGATTTTTTCGATGTGACCTGAGAAGATTTTATTCATTAGCCTTTGATAAGTAGCTCCTGCGTTCTTGAGACTGAAAGGCATCACGATATAGCAGTAGTTTGCCTTTGGTGTTAAGAACGAGGTCTTTTCCTGATCTGGTAGATACATGGGGATTTGGTTGTATCCTGAGTATGCGTCCATAAGTGAGAGGTATCTGTATCCGGAGGAAGCATCTACCAGAGCGTCGATGCTTGGGAATGGGTATGGATCTTTTGGGCAGGCTTTGTTGAGATCTGTGTAATCGGTGCACATTCGCCACTTCCCATTTGCTTTTTTCACCAAGACAACGTTGGCTAGCCATAGTGGGTACTTGACTTCTCTTATAAATCCTGCCTCCAGTAGGGCCTGTACTTGTTCTTCCACAGTTTTGGATCGTTCTGGCCCGAGTTTTCTTCGTCTCTGCTAAACCGGCCGAGATCCTGGGTAGACCACCAACTTGTGGCACATTAGCTTAGGGTCTATGCCTGGCATGTCTGCGGCTTTCCATGCGAAGAGATCGACATTATCTCGTAAGAATTGTACCAATAATTCTTTTGAGTCTCCTCTTAGGGTCGTGCCAATATTGGTTATTTTGTCCGAGGTGTCTCCGATTTGAATCTTCTCCATCTCGCCTTCTGGCTGTGGACGGAGTTCTTCTCGTTCCTGGACTCCACCTAGTTCAATTGTATGAAACTCCTCTCCCCTTCCTCTAAGGTTTAGACTTTCGTTATAACAGCGGCGTGCCATCTTTTGATCTGCTTTTATCGTGGCTATCTCTTCTGTGGTTGGGAATTTCATGCATAGATGTGGGGTTGAGACTATTGCGCCGAGTTGATTGAGTGTTGTCCGACCTATTAGAGCATTGTAGGCTGAACTTACGTCGACCACAATGTAGTCTATTTTGAGGGTCCGAGATTGGTTCCCCTTTCCGAAGGTTGTGTGTAGCGATATGTATCCCAGTGGTTGTACTGGGGTATCTCCTAATCCGAATAGGCTGTTCGGGTATGCCCTAAGCTCCTTTTCGTCTAAGCCGAGTTTTTCGAAGGCTGTTTTGAATAAGATGTCGGTAGAACTCCCCTGGTCCACTAATGTGCGATGTAGATTGGTGTTTGCCAGTATGACAGTGATGACCATGGGATCATCGTGTCCTGAGATGATGCTGAATGCGTCCTCTTTAGTGAATGTTATCGCCGGGATGTCGAGTGTTTCCTCCTTTCCTTCAACATGATATACTTCTTTGAGATATCTTTTGCGAGATGATTTGGAGATCCCACCTCCTGCGAACCCACCGTGTATCATGTGGACGTGTCTTTCTGGTGTCCGAGGTGATCGTTCAGTTCGTCCGTCATCTTCGTCCCTTTGCCTCTTTCTTTGGTCATCATCTCGGGTGGCTAGAAATCGATCTAATTTTCCTTCTCTCACCAATTTTTCTATGATATTCTTTAAGTCGAAGCACTCATTGGTGGAGTGCCCTCGGACTCGATGGTATTCACAATATTCCTTCCGATTTCCCCCTCCCCTTTTGCCTTTGAGCAGTCTTGCTGGGGGGCAGACTTCTTTGTATACGTCGACCAGGGATGCCCTGAGAGGCGTGTAATTATGGTATTTTTTTTCTCCCCTTGTCGATCTTCTTTCTTTCTGGATTCTTTGTCTTTATCCTGGTAGGAGGCTCCAGATTTCGAGGTTTCTCCCAATCGAGCGTTTTCTTCCATATTGATGTATTTTTCTGCTCGTTCCTGTACTTCATCCAAGGAGGTCGGGTACTTTTTTTATATAGATTGGCTGAAAGGTCCCTCTCGTAGGCTGTTGATGAGTCCCATGATGGCGGCCTCTGTGGGTAAACTTTGTATGTCCATGCATGTTTTATTGAATCTTTCCATGTAGTTGCGGAGGCTCTCCCAATCTCCTTGCTTGATCCCCAGTAGACTGGGGGCGTGCTTGGCCTTATCTTTCTGGATGGAAAATCTGGCTAGGAACTTTTTGGCCAGATCATCGAAGTTTGAGATGGACTTTGGAGGTAGGTTGTCGAACCATCTGATTGCCGTCTTCGTGAGGGTTGTTGGAAAAGCTTTACAGCGAACGGCATCTGAGGCGTCGGTAAGGTACATTCTGCTTCTGAAATTGCTGAGATGATGGTTAGGATCTGTGGTGCCATCATATAAAGTCATATCCGGTAGTTTGAAGTCCTTTGGGATCTTGGTTTTCATGATCTCCCTGGTGAATGGATCCTGTTCTTTGCGTGAGCTTTCCTCGGGAGTGATTTGAGGGGTTTTCGATTTGAGATCGGCTTCTAATTGTAGTAATTTTTCTTCCAATTCTCGTCGTCACCGTACCTCTCTTTGTAGATCCTTTTCGATCTCTCGTTGTTGTTGGGTTTCTTTTTCAAGTTGCTTCAAGCGATCTTGAAGTGCTTCTATTGCTCCCGGGTTTGCTGAATTTTTGTCTCCGTTGGATTTTGGGGTATCTTTTGGTTGGGTGTTCGCATTTTTGTGTGGCGTTCTATTTTCTAAATTCGAATCGTGGTCGTTGTCATGGTTGTCCGCCATGGTGATGGGATGACTTCCAGGTCCCCGGCAACGGCGCCAATGTTCCGAGGGTTACCTGAAACTGGAGGTCGATCTCGGACGAGATCTTTCGTACTGGTCGGAGATGTTGTGTCCGGCTGGCTGGTGGCAGCCGGAGCTGTTGTATCCGACTTGTAGGACTTGCTGCACTGCTGATCCTTCGTCACCGGAGGGTGGGGAGTACCTGCAAGAGACTCCGATGCTTAAGTTAGCATGGGTATTAAACAGGTGTTATGTAGAATCAGAGTATGAGTTATACCTGGGTGCTCCAGTATATTTATAAAGGTGAGGTGTGACCTTTTGGATAAGATAAGTTAGTTATCTTATCTTATCTTGATCTTTTGAGTTGAGGTCAGCGTATCTTCAACGGAACCGCCTTTATCCCTATAGGCTTGGGCTGCCTTAGGATTTGAGTCGTGTTCCTCTACCTGGGCCCTTTATTGGGCTCTCATGTTGACTCGGCCGAGTTCTTTAAGAAGAAGTCGGTCCGCTTGACCCGAAGAGGTCGGTCGCTTTATCGTCGATCATCCCAGGTCGGATAGCTCGACCCAAGGTATGAACAGTTCCCATTCCACAAAACATTATAACTCATAGTTTTCACACCTTGCTTGATGATGTTGGTTAATTTCTCCAGTAGCTTAAATTCTCTGAGTTTTTGACTTGTGAACTCCCAATTAATTCTGTCATAAGCCTTTTTAAAGTCAATTTTTATCGCCGTGTAGCTCTTTTTCCCTCTTATCTTTTTCATGGAGTGCATGAGTTACGTTCGCGATTAGGATGTTTTCCATCCTAAATTTTATGCCCCAGGATGAAACTAGATTGATGGGGAGAGATTCTGTCATTTAGGAGGGACTTGAGTCTCTGAACTAAGATCTTAGTAAGAATTTTGTATCTCACATTACAGAGGGCAATTGGTCTAAACTGAGAAATGAACTCAGGGTGTTGCACTTTGGGGATAAGGGATAGGAGCGTGGCATTTGAGCCTCTAATAAGCTCCGGATTGTTCCAGCAAGTCTTGTGTAGTCACAGGTTCTTCTCTCCACCAGGTTCCAATTGTTTTTAAAGAAAATCGAAGGGAAACCATAATCTCCTAGAGATTTGAATGAGCCTATATTGTTGAGAGCTCACTTTATATCCATATCTATTGGTGTAGCCTCCAAGAGCATGCAAACAGAGGGATCCAAATTAGGGAGAGTTATAAAATTCATATCTGTGGGGCAGGTAGTTATCTCGGCTTTATAGAAAATTTGATAGAATTCAGTTATGTGATCTTCTAGTAATAGCTCATCTTCAATCCATAAACCATCTTGATTATGCAACTTTAAAAGTTTATTCTTTTTCCTTCTGATAATTGTCTTTGTGTGATAGAACTTGGTGTTTCTGTCATCCTCTGTTATCCATTGCTCCCTGGACTTTTGTAGCCAAAAGTTCTCTTCCTTGTCAAGGATGTCATTAAGGCCCTTATGTAGGGTGGCCTTCAGTTGGTCCGAAAAAGGGTTGTTTCCATAGGAAGAATGCTTGCCTGCTAGCCTATTCAGAATTCTTTTCTTTGTTTTGAAAATATTTTTGAAGACATCTTTGTTCCATTTGTTGAGCTCTTCTTTAAGGTCTTTTAAGATGTTGAGGACAGTATCTTGCTTTTTCCATTGTTGTTGAAGGAAGTTTCCAAAATGGGGTGGTAGGACCACATGACCTCAAACCTAAAAGATTTGTCTCCCTTTCTTTGCAAGTGGCTATTGTCCGAGATGAGAAGGGGATGGTGATATAAGTTTATTCTAGGCAGAATATAGACAGTTGCTTCTTGAAAGAGTAACCTCTAGCTGTAGTTAGAAAGAGCACTATCAAGTCTTTTGAAGACTTTATCGTGCCCTTCCCAGAGGAGGCATTTCCAAGTGTATCTAAAACCCACAAAGCCTAGATCAATTAGGCCACATTCATTAATCCAAGATGCAAAATGATGACAAGCTCTCAAATCGATTTTTCCTCCCTTTTTTTTTCTCATATCTGTCTTTTATTTCTTTAAAATCTCTAGTGATCAAAACCATGCTTTATTCATGTTGTTGGCTATATTAGGAGCTTAGGCCAAAGATTTCTACGATTTTGGGCTTATGGGCTGGCATATATGACAGTTAAGAACCATTCTTCTTTAGTGGGAACTTCCATCTTGACGTGGATAAATTGTTGGTGAAATTCAATGAGAGTGATTTTATAGTCATCGTTATTCCGACAGATCCATATACCCCAATCAAACCCTTGAGCTTCTTCTATTATATAGTTGTTAAAACCCAAGCCTTTGAGAGAGTTTCTCGCATTAGTACCGCTGATCCTGGTTTCCATGAGAATAGCAATATCGGATTTATGTTGTCTACAAAGCTCTTTGAAAGTACATCTAAAAGCCTTACTAGCCACCCCTCTAACATTTCATGACACAATAATCATTGGAAAGGTAGAAAAATCAGATAATCTGCATATCAGCAGCTCCTATTTTCTTCTCCACATCTATCAAGGGTGTGTTGAAATCCACTCCCTCAACTAATTTCACATGCATACTCCTTCTAATTATCCGTTTCCATGGGATCTTTTTTGATTGCCTCTGACTCATCTGGGTTCGGTGGCTTTCCTTCTTCTAGGTTTAGCTGATTAAGAGTTTCCAATTCTATGATTTCATCCTCGCTTTGTTCCTGTGTTGAGTCATCCTTGGCTGTCCACTTTTCTGTGTTGTCCTTTTATTATAACTATGTGCGTTTCTTTTCTTTTTTCCTCTGGTATGGTCTTGTGTTTTGCTATTGTATGTTGTTCTTTTCTTATTGTGTTTGCTATTTTGTTTTGGTTGTTCTAAGTATGGTTTCTTTTTGTATTTGTTTGGTGTTGCTGAGCTGCAGTCTTCTCTTTAGCCTTCTGTTTTTAAACCTTCGTTTGGCTTATGTGTGTGCTGATTGTGTTTTCCTCTTCTCTGTCTTTTAGTTCTTCTATATTTGGATGCGTTTCTTCTATTTCCAGCACACCAAATATTGATTTGTTATTCTTTTTCTTGTCGTGAGTTTTACTTGGCCCTACCCCATTACCACCTCCTTCTTCTTTGGTTTTTTTTCCTTCCTTTTCTTATCTTTTGGACAACCATCCAAGGTCTAAAGTTTTTGCCGTTATATTGTATAACTTCTTTCCCCTTGTCATTGTTCCTCCTACCCCCAGCTCTGTTCGTTTCCATAAGCTCTTGCTGGTTCATTGGGTTTATATTTGTGGCTCCCTTCTCTTCCTCGCGGATCCCTTTTTCTCTACCTGTGCTGGCCGCTTTATTTTTCTCCTTCCACAAGTGCAATCTTTCTGTTCATGATCCATCCTTCCATAGTAAAAACAAATATAGTGTATTCTTTCGTACTCAACTTGATAAAGTTTGTCGTTCACCATATATCTACCCAGGAGGGGTTCAGTGGGATCCACTTCTACACACAATCTTACAAATTTACCTCTACAGAGATGAGAGGTGTTGTGGTCTACTTTACAAGTTCTTCCTATAAGGTCTCTTGTTTTCTTCAAAATCTTATAATTGTAGAGTTCAATAGGCAAGCTTGGTACCCTGACCCAAGTGGTGATTTTATCTATGGTGGTGAGTAGGGGGGTTAAAGTCAGGTTCCCATAGCCTAACAACAAGGTAGTGATCGTAAATTTTCCATGACCCATCTAGTAATGCGTGGTCAAGATCATCTTGGGCATAGAATTTTGCTAGGTAAAAATCATTACCTAGATCTATAACATCAATGCCCCTAAATCTTTCCCACATCATTTCAAGTCTACGCTTCATGACTGCATACCCTATCTTTCTGCCCATCAACTTGACTATGAGGGAAATCCACCAAAGTTTCCAGAGTTCCTTCTTTGTAGCTTAAGTTATGATGATATTGAAAAGGCTCTCTCCCATATCTTCAACTTGTATATCTGTTTTATCTGAGCTTTTCTAATTACTGTTGTCTTCTTCATTTTTAGTTTTCGGGATAGCTTCTCCATCACTATTCATCTCGTCATCATCCAACTTCTTTGGGTTGTGTTCGTTACCTAGGTTGAAGCCTCTTACCATGTTGGCATAAGATGCGCTTATGTTATATGTTTCCTCTTGAATCCGGTTTTCAACACGGGGTACTAACGCAGACGTTCTCGAGAAGCCTTTACTACCTTTTAGGACCTTCTTGATGCTTTGTTAGAGGAGATCCTGCTCCTGATCGAAAGTGTTTTGGTCAGTCGGAGCTATCTCTGGCCTCCTGAAACGGTCATGTGTGATTACGGGAAGGGCATTTGAGAAGACTGTATGAAGAAAAAAAACAAGCTAGTTTATCTATTTCTATCTTTTTTAATATAATATCTCTTAATTCCCTTAGAGGGAGATCTATCAATTTGTGAGCATTTTTATATATGTCTCAGCCTTTCGGGTTTCAACAAGAACCCAAAATCTTGGCGTGAAAATTTCACAAGGCAATTTACCTATGTGACAAGAAGACTTGGTTGTTACTTAATGGTACTTTTTAATAAAACTCTAAAAGAATAAGAAAAGTAAAGATGAAGAATGTTGTACTTTTTATTTGTTGATTGAAAATTATAAAGGTAAAATTATAGTATGTAAGAGTTGTGGCTTAGTCCCACTTGCTCCGTGTGGTGGTGTTCTATGTCTGGGTTAGCTACCGGATGTGTCAGAATCTGGCAAAGTAATCGATATGTGAGCTCATGGCCAGTAGGACAGGCATGCATCATTTATATTTATGTGTATTATTTAGGCGTACATCTTGTATTTGGCTTGCCTATTTGAATAATTGTACCTAAATGCTAATTGAACTAATTGCTTTAACTATCCTCTCCTATGATGCACGGACACTGACATGGACACGGAACAGGACACGACATGACACGAGACACGCGGACACACAAATTTTAAAATCTTATAAGACACGGGGACACTGCATATATATAAAATATAATTTTTTTAGATAAATTACAATGAATTTTTGATATTTTAATGGTTTTAAAATATAAAATAATTTTTTAACTATTTTTAATGTCTTCTTTTAACTATATAAAAATATTTAAAATATTTTTTATTTTAATAAATAATCATATATATTATTTTTATACTCATTTCAAGAATACATGTTAAGAATAAGACTGGACACGTTGACACGTGATGGTATTTAGGTGTGTCCAAGTGTGTCTGGAGAAGAATTTTTTATTTTTTATTAAGACATGGTTGGACACGGCAGACACGCGGTCGGACGAGTGTCGATGAGTGTCGTGTCCAAAATGTGTCCGACACGTGGACACGGTAGCTCAACAAAGTGTCCATGCTTCATAGGTCCTCTTTGTTTGTGTATTCCTTGTATTATTTTATCTGTGCTTGAACAACTGAGAGATCCCTTATACTGGTGGTGGTAACGCTGAGGGTTGTTTCTGATGTGGTACTGGTTATAATTGTTCTCTGATTGTATTTACTTTGTACCGTTTGATGCCAGTAATTGATTCTATTTTGAGACTGAGTTTTGATCGTGATTTGATTATGCTTTGGGTTGGAGGCTATGATTTGATTATGCTTTGGGTCGGAGACTATGATTTTGATTTTGTGTTGGGTCGGAGGCTGTGATTTAGTTATTTTTAGGCCGGAGGCCGTAATTAGATGAATTGGTGGTGATTTGGTTAGTATGGTCCTTTGTCTGTAGTGAGACCCTTTCAATATTACGTTTGGTTGGCTTTTATAAGTTTAAAATATGAATTTGGATTTTTGGATAATTAACCACTGGTTTCCAAAAAGGTTCAAAAGACGAGCGATGATCACGACGTTTGAGAATAGTTTTCTTTTAAATATCTTCTTATGACAATTCTTAAATCCTCTACTGAGAACCTACGAAGACGATGTTCTCAGCCCCTATAGATTTTTCTTTTTAGGACGGATGAAGAGTTTAAGGAGTTCCTTTTGCGCATCTGATTGTTGTATATTATTATATATATATTGTAGTTTTCTCTCGCCTTTATTATTATATCCTTGTAAGAGGGATAGGAGTTGTAATGATGTGTATGTTTATAATATTTGTAAGTTACTTATATACGAAGTCTGATATATATATATATATATATATATATATATATATATATATATATGATGTTTGTGATTGATTTTGGTTATATATGTATGTTTGATTAAAATTAAAAAGTATTTATGATTTTTCAAAGAAAATAGCGATACGGTTTCAAGTTAAAGGCTCATATCTTATTATTTAATATATGAGAGTCATCATAATATTCTTCGCTATCAAAGTGGTGCAACCGAAAGCGTGACATTCTGATAGTAAGGGTGTTACATAAACCGTATAGAGATTTCAACAATTTGCAACATTGATTCGGGTGAGTTGGCACAATTTCAAGGGGTAGAGACATATAAACATCTTCCGAAAGGTCACCGTGCAAGAAAGCATTATTGACATCTAGTTTGTGTATGGGCCAGTGCTTCATAGATGCCAAAGTCAGGACTAATCTAATAGTGATAGGCTTGACAACAGGAGAAAATATCTCCAAAAAATCAATACCTTCAGTCTGAGTGAATCTCTTAGACATAAGACACACTTTATATCTATCAATGGAACCATCTGGCTTACGTTTGATTCGGTAAACCCACTTACAGTCAATCGGCTTGACACCTTCAGGACAATCAACAAGGCACCAAATTTTGTTCAACTAAAGAGCATCCAGTTCATCTTTCAAGGCACTACGCCAAATAGAATAGTTGTTGGCGTCCTTAAAAGATTTTGGCTCAACCTTGGATTGTAGAGACAGAAGATAGATTTTATAAGTAGGAAAAATAGAAAAAAAAAATACATAACAGAAGAGATTGGATAAAGATACATTGAGGAAGAGAAATTTGCGCAGGTGAGAGAGAAATTACAAACATAATAAAAAAGGTAGGTTGGTGGTCGGCGAGCTCAGTGGCTGTGATGGGAAATAAGGAGCTCCTCTAGTGAAGGAGACAGTGATGATGTGCCTGATGGAGAAAAAGATCTGAAGGAAGATGATGCTATTGTGTTGGATGTAGAGGATTGAGATGTATTTTGGTTTGGTGAGGCTTCAGTGGAGACTAAAGGAAGAATGGGAGACGTTGATAGTGTAAGTGAAGATGAAAGAATGGGTGGGTTAATGGGTGAATTAATGAAAATGAGGTGTGGGTCAATAGAAATAGGTTCTAACCCAATAGAAAGACCAATTGAATCTTGTTTTTGAGAAGGTTTGTTTGGTAATGTTGGGATGAGTGTATGAAATTGGACATTTTTGTGACTAAAGACAAGATCATTTCATAAAAAATCATATTTCTGAAAATCCCAATCATTTTATCTTCTAAAACATAACAATATATCGTTTAAAACCATGTTGAAAACCAATAAACACAACCCTGTTGAATCTTGGATCAAATTTTGACATATTTGTTATTAGGGTAGAAACAAAACATAAGCATCTAAAACTTTAAATTTATGATAATTTGATGGGTGATTAAATAAAACCTCAAATCGTGTTTTAAAATTAACTGCAGATGATTAAACTCTATTAAGCAAATAAATAGCATAATTAATGACATAAGACCAAATAGATTATGGTAAATTAGATTGAAACATAAGAGCACGAGCTATATTCAAAATATGTTGATGCTTGCGTTCTATCCTTCTATTTTATTGAGGAATTTCAACACAACTACATTGATGAATAATGCCTTTTGAAGCATAAAAATCATGTAAAATAAATTCTGGTCCATTATCGGAATGGACAGTTTTGACTTTAGCGTTGAATTGTGTTTCAACTAAATTAATAAAATTCTTTACATGCCCTTCTCCTTTTGATTTAATAAAATAATCAATAATAGTTAAAAAATATTTATGGTTATGAATAGAATTTTGTCAAAATGGACCTCAAATATCAAAATGTAATAAATCAAAACTTGCATTAGCTTTATTAAAGCTTTGAGAAAATGAAAGTTTCTTTTGCATAGAAAGATGACAAATGTCATGAGTCTCATCATGATTCATAGAAATAAAAGGAAAATGTTTATGCAAATGTTTGAGTCTTTGTCAAGAAAGATGCCCTAAATGAAAATGTCATATATTTAAAGGCGTAATGGGTGATGATTGGATGAAATTTATGAAATGTATAGTGGATGCATTATTAGTGAAGTTGCGTTCAAGGACATATAATCCCTCTTTCGTTCTACTCAAACCAATCGTTCTCAAATTGTTGGCTTGTAAAGTGCAAAAAGAATATGAAAAGGTGAGAGTATATTTGAGTATGGAAGTGATTTTTGAGATGGAGATAATATTAAAATTAAAATAAGGTAATAAAGAACAGCATGAAGAATTAAGGATTGTAAAAATTGAACAATATCTTTATAAAATGCAGTAATTTGAGAGCCATTTAGTAAATGAACAATAATAGGAGAAATTTGTGTATAAGAGATTAACCAAGACAAATTTGATTCAATGTGATATGTAACACCATAATTAATGATCCAAGTATTCAAAAATAAATTTTGATTTAAAACATTATTAACAATATAAAAATTACTCAAAGTTTGAACCTTTTTTTTGAAGTGCCATGAGAGAAGAGTGATAGGCTGTTGAGAGGCTCAAAGAGACTCCTGATAAGGTTGTTGGTGTGCCATTTCTCCTTGACCTAGGACAGATTTGTACAACAAAAAAGTGTTAGGAGGCAAGGGGACAGCAACAACATAACGTTAATGGATGAATGAACTTTGTCATGGAATTTCGGCCTACCTGGACGGTGGGGGTGGCCCGGCAGGTAGCCATGCTTGGCGTAACACACATCAATGATGTGGCCGTCGCGGTCACAATACGGGCATAGCTTTGACGATTAGAATTGACAGTTTTAGTCATGGATACCAGCAGAGCTCATAAAGAGCTCTGATACCATAATAAAATTCTAAAAGAATAAAAAAAACAAAGATGAAGAATGTTGTGTTTTTTATTTCTTGATTAAAAAATTATAAAGATAAAACTATATATATATATATATATAAAAGAACCAATAAAGATAAGATAAGAACAAATAAAATTTATAAAAGACAAAAACAAATAAGAATAAGATAAGAATAAATAAAAATAATAAAAATTAAAATTGTGATGAAATTTATATATTCTATTGAGTTGAATTTATGGGTTAGTGTGAGACTTCTTTATTATTATCATGGCCTAATGTAAAAGAGTAGGTTAATACTTTTTAAACAATTTGGGTTTAATAACTCCAAATTTGACCCCTCTCTTTTAATAAAATTGTATTCTACATAAAAGCTTTTGATTTTGTGTTATGTGGATGATATTCTTATTACAGAAATGTTTGGTAACTAAAGAAAATTAACCAAAAACAGCCATAATTTACCTTATTTAACATTTATTAATTGTTGCAACAATTAATTAATATCAAATACGGCAAGTTCTGACTTTTTTTTTGTCTACCTAACATTATCCTTCTTATTATTACATATGAGAGTCCTACTAAAATTTCATTTTTAATCAAACAATTCCACATTGTCTTCTCCCTCAACATACAATTTAGGAATATTTCAATCTCGTTAGCTAATTGTCACACTCAAGGTATGATTCATTTATGTCAAGGTGCGATGTTTTACAAAACGCTTGCATATATGATTGAATCCAATATTGCCGCATCGCTACGATTTCAAGTGAAAATTTGTCCAAATAGGTGTTGTGATACCTCAATGGAACCACCACATATGGAATCTCTCTTACTAATTGTAATACCCTTAAATTCTACTTTTAATCTCAAATATCCTAGTATAATTTAAGGGACAATAAATATTATTACTCTTACTTTGATAATGTTTCTCTTTTTTTATAAAGAATAAATTATTAAAATAGTACTCAAAAGTTTATGCTGTTAACAAAAATAAC
>NC_029787.2:22936490-22937104 GCF_000816755.2 Arachis ipaensis
GTTTCTATTTTTTAGAACTATTTTCGTGAGTGATATAAATTTTCAAATACCAATTTAATAGTTTATCATCCTATAAATCTACGAAAACACATAATGAAAACAATTATATTTAAAGGGAATTATAGTAAAATTATTATTTACCTAATTTAAATTTCTCTTTTCTTTTTAATTGATTCCTTATATTAGCCGAATCATTGCTATACTTTGATTCTTCATTTAACCTAATTACATCCTGTGTGTTCAATAGGCTAAAATTCCTTTTAAAAACAGGGTCATGAATTCATGATGATTATTGCACCATATATGGCGGCGAGTATAAGTATTATTCTAATCAAGTTGAAAGAAAAATACAATAAATAGGAGCTTGTTTTTTACTAAAACACATAGATCTGTTGTCATGAACTTCGATCAACAAACAGATCACATGCAGAATCAAAAGTCAAACACCTGCGCCATTCAGAAGCCGTAGATGACCTCCTTCAATGTTTATATATTTTTCCTTTCTTTTTCTTGCTCTTATTTTTTATTTTCTTGTATAACTAGAAACCGTATATGTCGTATATGGCTTGTTTTTATCGTTTTATGCAGAGTTGGTAGCGAATATCCTTTTGAGT
>NC_029787.2:22937230-22937576 GCF_000816755.2 Arachis ipaensis
CATTTTTAATTATTAGTCTAATTTTTTAATTTTATAATCAAATAATATAATTTTGATCTACACTTTATTAATTAAAAATAATAATTTTTATTGATCTTCTAATCTTCTTTAATTATTATTTATGATGAAATTACACTTTATGACATGCATGTACATCGTACGTATACGTATGACGCCGTAAATAATCTTTTATTAGGAAGGTACGGACGTTCTAGAAGACATGGATTCTAATCATTTAAAAAGTAAAGTCAAATTTTTTAACTTTTAATATGATTAAACAATCTTGATTATGAAAGAGTCTTTTAATTTTTCAAATCAAATTTATATTTTTAATTTCTAATATATA
>NC_029787.2:22950464-22951367 GCF_000816755.2 Arachis ipaensis
TTATAATCAAAAAATATAATTTTGATCTACACTTTATTAATTAAAAATAATAATTTTTATTGATCTTCTAATCTTCTTTAATTATTATTTATGATGAAATTACACTTTGCATGTAGCATGTACATCGTACGTATACGTATGACGCCGTAAATAATCTTTTATTAGGAAGGTACGGACGTTCTAGAAGACATGGATATTTAAAAAGTAAAAAGTAAAGTCAAATTTTTTAACTTTTAATATGATTAAACAATCTATTTTTTATTTATATATGATAAATGATAATAACGATAAACTATTTAGTAGATGATAAATTGAATTATAGTCATATTATTGTTCCAAACAGTAATATATTAATTTCAATGTGCATTTATTGTATTATTTTTTATTTAAATAATATATATGATAATAACGATAAACTATTTAGTAGATGATAAATTGAATTATAGTCATATTATTGTTCCAAACAGTAATATATTAATTCAAATTTTCAATGTGCCAATATCTCTGATCTACTAAATTTTAAGTCTATATATTAACAGAAAACACCTAAATATATAAATTAATTATAAGTACATAGCCATCCTGTACCAAATAATGCTTTATTTTAGTATTTTAAATTCATTCTACGTTGTACACCAAAATTTTGTTTTATTTTTCTTTTAATCAGTAATCGTTTTATCTTTCTCTTAATTAATAATCACACCTACGTTTGGACTCTGAAATAATATTGACTTTTGAATAATAAAACTTTTTAATATAGTTACCAGAAGCAAATTGGTAATCGATCCGGTTAGAATATTAAATTAATAGATTATTGGTTCAAATGTTAGATTATTGATTGAATCGATTAATTCAATTATAATTATATAAAGGTTTACTTTATTCTTTTCATAATAAGTATTT
>NC_029787.2:22952321-22959169 GCF_000816755.2 Arachis ipaensis
AAATATTTTTTAATTTGAGAAAAATAGTACGAAAATAAAATTAAATTGTATTTATATAAAACAAGTTCATTATATGAATTAATTAACATGCTAAATGATAACAAATAAATTAGTCTGGTATTTCACTATGCACACCCAGGTTCGAATTCATTCATTGGTTTTTGCCTTTTTGGATGCGGTTCTTTACGAACCGGTCAGTTTTCAGTGGTTCGCTGCAAATCAATTAATCTTCAACGGATTTCACCGATTAAATAGTATCATATTTGAGATTAATACTCTTACAATTTATGAACCTAAAAAATACTATTTTCACTCTAATATAAAAAATAATTTGCATTTTTTATTAAGGAGATTATTTGGTGATTACAAATTTTTTGCTTAATTTGTCTAAAAATAAAGATGGAATAAGATTGGATTCACGCCTTTATTTTTAAATTAAAGTAATGTTAGGCATTATAAAAGAGACTTTTTTATTGTACTAGACATAGTACTATAAACTTAATCTGACCTACCTTTATATTTCATTTAAGAGTGAATTAAAGTATATTTTTTGTTATTGAAATTTGTCACAAATTTTAAAAATATTTTTAAATTTTATTTTACTTTAATTTTATCTCTAAAGTTTTTGGTTTACGTTAAATATATCCCTAACAGCTAAATTTTTAAAAAATTTAGGACCAATTCAACAATAATGCATAATAACCACATCTGATTTACTTGTGTTGAAAATTATTCTTATGAAATTGTTACTGAATTGATCCTAAATTTTTTAAAAGTTTAACCGTTAATAATATATTTAATGCAAATTAAAAATTTCTGGAACAAAATTAAAACTAAATATATACTTTTAATAGTTTAATTTTATTGTGTTAATAACTTTTTATATTATCGTTTAATTACATTTTTTTCCTATGATTATTTACGCAATAGATATGACAGATGATTATTTTTTATCACAAAACAATTATATATAGATATATATTCTGTATTTGACAATAAATTAAAAGTAATTCTTTTTGTAATTTGTTAGCACAAAAATTTGACATTACAGATAGCTCAACCATGATCGTTATGACTTAAAGGTAAGTCGATAATATGTAAGTCAAAATGTCATAGCAAGTGTGTTGTTCTATGGAAATGTAGGTCAAAGTATCACAACACATGAATTGTTCTATAAGAGCGTTAGCAAAAGGGTTTGACTTACCATAGAAAGAGTTGAGTCGATAACTTCTAAAAATCGAAATGAGATAATTATACGAAGACTTTATCCAGAAGCACTTGATGGGACGTCGGGCTTGAAGATCAAGGTAAAAAAGACGTGGAATGTCAAACTTGGGAGTTAAGATTTTTCATGGTCAAAATAGTGTCGTGGCCTGAGAAATAAAAAAAAATTAGATCATGGAAAGATAAAAAAACACTGTAAATTTGTTCTCGTGGTTTATAAATAAAAGAAATACAAAAGTAAAAAAGGAGTTCAATTTAAACACTACATCACAAAACTCTACCCAATCCAAAGTCTATGCTGACGCCAAAAAAATCTATAAAGTATAAGTGCATGTGAGTGTTTGTCTAAAGTCAATTTTTTTATTCATTTTATTTTTATTATTTTAATTTTTTCTTTTATTTTATTTTATTACTTTTCATTTTTTTTCAGATATTTTAATTTATTTTGTTCATTTATTTTAAACTTTAATTTATTTATTATTTCAATTACCGTTTTTGTTTATTTTGATTCTTTTCCTTCCCATTATTTTGTTTTACTTTGCTTTATTTATTTTCTTATTTTGTAATTTATCACAAATATTTTGACATACACAATTTCGATACCTACACTAAGTAATTTTCGAATCGAGTTCACTCTTTTTTGAAAGAGTCGTATTTGCTTCCCAAACTGAAATCTTGATACAAACTTAATTCAACATCCTATCAAAATTACCAAAAATCAAGTGAAACATAACTATTCAAACTTTAACAAATTAATTTATCTAATAATTTTCAGTCAATCACTGTCTGATTGATGATTATGTCTTCCGTGCAATAGCAACCAATAATTAACATCATGATATTGAAAGTTTCATAAACGAAAGTATTATTACAACTTGCATCGTGATATATGTATAAATTACATGATTAAGAAAAGACACGCAATTTATGGCTTCAACGAGTATACATACAACATACATGCCGCGCGTTCTCAGCTACCTTATTTTTTCTTTTCTTTTATTTCCCAAAATAGTATCCAAAAATTCGTACCATTGGCACAAATAATAGAAGATACCGAACGAGAGATAAATCCTTGTCTTCAGCTTTGTTTCATAAGTTTAGAAGCAAACTTAGGGTGTTTGAGACCGAGTCCCCACCTAAGTTTGAGGGAGTGTTAGTAGAGGTAGTTAATTCTAGACTGAACGTTGTTTAGGAATAGAGAGGCTTGGACGTTATTTATGCTTTGGAGAATGCTAAATATTGAAATGATGATAGGCTCACTCTTTTTAGACTAAAGATGTGTTTTGTGAGTTAGGCTCTCTCCCTCTCTCTCTCCTTTCAGATCCCAAATCCAAGGTGCAAAACCCAGCCATAGCGAGCATGGCAACATGAGGGATTCCAAAGGCTTATAGGAACTAAAAGCTACCTCTGGACTTCTTGAATTGCCACACCTGATCTTTGATTGAGGCAACACTTTCTAGCTATATGGAAAGGGAGAAAACAATTTGACATGAAATCTGAGACAACTATGGTTAACTAACAGTCTACAATCTAGAGAGTCTATGTTCAGGTTAAATATAATCAGTGCAAAACTAATTACCATGTTTTACCATGGTACATAACTAAAATACAGTACAGTACAGCACAGGATAGAATCAATATTTTCTGTGATTCAAACACACAACAAGTATGACCAAACGTATTCATACAAGATCACAAACTCAGTATGTAACATACTACAAGATTTTAGTGAATGAAGTAACAGTTCAACAATGAAGTAACCATTATGAATGAAGTAATGCAAAGATGATACAAAAGAAAACATTGCAGGTTTAAGTGCCCCAAGAAAATAATAACAGCAAGATAAACATTCTCAGCATATTACACACAAAAATGATTCAATGAACAGTGCATTAGTCTATGACGACATGAATCAAGCAAAGAGCTCGTGATAGTTATGAATTATGACCCGATATATCTCCGTATCCAAGCATCTAAACCGATCTTATGGATCGCTGAATTGGCAAAATACATCACATGATTGACAACAGAAAGAACGAACTTACTCTATTAGAATTATACCAAACCAGAGATAGAAATCAATTGGTGATGTTTACCCTCCAAGAATTCGCCATTCTCTAACATCAACCTATATCAAAGTTTGCTAGAATGATGGTTATATATGGAGGCAAAGTGCTTTGACTGTCATTTCATTGGTGACATTCATTAGCAGCAGACAAGAGATTCACTGAAATACCACAAAACTATAAATTGATCTTTCCAAACATTTGGAACAGATTCAGTTGATTATACATTCTCCAAAAAAACATCCATGCCTGTAAATGGTCCACACTCTACAAACCACCAATATAATTGTTGTGAAACCAATTATGATAGTAAATAGGTATACTACAATCTAAATGCAATAAAATACAGGAAAATTTATTGTAGATGATCACTGAAAAGGGATAATAAAATGCAATATACTAACATAGCATAGCATCAAAGTTTACTATATTTCAGAATAAACACAATTGGAATCTAACTAACTTAATTGTAGGATTCATGTTAGACACAGGCTGAAATTCTGCAACTGTACTTCGATCAAGACATGGACTGTAACATACCCGAAGATTTAGTGAAGAAGCAACAGTTCGATACTGCAGGCAAGTTTGCAAGCAACTCAGGAAAGAAACACAACAACCAATGTATGTCAGTCTATGATGATATAATGTAATCAAACAGCCTGTGATAGTTGAAATTCAATAAAATGCCGGTAATCCACTATAACCAGAAACTGATCATATGGACTGCTGAATTGCCAAAATGTCGTATGAATACCCGTCATAGAAAGAAAAATTGTTCAATTTTAAGAGATATACTAAACCAGACATAGAAATTGATGTGTTCTATTTGTCATATTCTAACACTCAAAATACTACGATTCTATGAAGGAAAGAACCAACCAACATTGAATTAAGTTAACTGGAACCTTCAGTGATAAAACCTTCCTTGCGACCTTCAAAGCCAGGCCGCAAAAGCTTTTTCTCTCTCTTTGCAATTTTACGCATCTTCTTCTGATGAATCCTCTCAGAAATATTATCTGATCTCTTTTGCTGCTTCTCTGCCTTCAACTGGTCCCTTGTTTGAATTCTCTCTTTCCATTTCTCTGCATTCTTCTGTTGCTTCTTCTTCTCTTTACGAATGCTTTTTTCTAACAGCTTGGGATCATCATGAACCTTAATCCCCGATGCTCTATCCAATGCTGCTTTCCACGATTGCTTCTTTGCAACAGCCTCACCTTTCTCAGGATCATTCTTCGCTTCCTCCAACTTCTTTGCCCTTTCAAGTTCCTTATGCCTCGAAAGTTTCCTCTTCTTACCTTGCATCTCACCATCTGTAAGTTTGATATGACCAAACATAAGCTCTTTCGAGGTCTCGGCAGCATCCTTCTTCACTTTCTCTGTAGACTCTTTCTTTGCAACTTTATTTTCTTCATTTTCACTACCCCTCTTGCGTTTCCTGTCCTCAAACCCTCTCTTCGCATTTCTATCCTCCCTCTTCTTTGCCCTTCCCGAATTCTCGCGACTTGAACGAAACTCCTCAAGCTTACGATGAAGCCTTTGCCGAAGCTCTTCATAAGTCACAGACCGATTGTCCCCTTCAAGGGCAATGGGCTTAGCCTCACCGTCCTCCTCATCGCTACTCTCATTGGCTTTCTCCTTACCCAAGTTCTGCTTCAACAAGTCAAGAGTAGTGGCAGGGGGATTTTCAGGATCCAACCGTTCCCTTCGGGACTTCTTAATATTCTCCTTAGTTTCCCTCTTCGCCTCAGCTTTCTTAGCCTTGCTGAGACCCTGAAACCACGGCTTATCCTTATCGTCGGTTGGAAGGTAAAACTTGGCAGGGATGAGTTCAATCAACTTGTCAAAGAAAAGAGTATGGTCATGAATCACAGAGTCTAAATCTTGAACTGCATCAGCCTCCGCAACAGATTGTTGCTTCTTCTTCCTCATCTTCTTCCCCTGGGTCACGGAACTGAAATTAGTTTCCATTAGGGTTTAAGGTGGGAAAGCCTAGTTACTGAAACCTATGTGAAACTCAAAATTTCATCACTAATAATGGGAAAGCTTGTTACGAAATTGAACCTATAGATGATAAGAAAATGGAAGAGGGAAATTGGCACCTAAACCTTAGTGCTTTGAAGTTAAAAAAAAAGAAAACAAATGACAGTAACAGCAAAATAATGAAAGATAACAGTAAAAGAGATGAGAAGAGAAGCACCTGATGCGGCGGGAAGGGAATGGAGGTGCAGAGAGAGACAGAGAGAGAGAGAGAGAGAGAGAGAGGCTACTATAGTTTCAGACTTTCAGGTTTACTTGTTTAGGTCAGGGAGGTCACTGGGTTAGTTAGGGTCCTAGGGATGAATGAAAAAGTCAAAAGGGGTCCCCATGGGGACGGGGACATGCCCCACCCCTCGTCCCTAGAAACACTCCCTGTACCAGGGAACGGAACCAATATCCACCGGATATCCGGATCTCCAGGGATTTTTTAAAAAAAAAAGGAAAAATTAAAAAACTAAAAACAAAGAATCACAATAACAGACATCAATTTTACAGCTGTGGGCACTTAAACCATTCAGAGGACTTCCATAGAAGCTATTCATGCATATGTATACACATCATCACAGAGTTGCAAGAGATACAAATTCCTTAACCAACAGCTTCAATCCTCATCCCAGTTACAGATTACTATGATTGGCATGTAAATTCCAATAAAAACTAAAACTTTAGAAACAACAAAACAACCCAAAGAGTCAATTAAAGTATTAAACCAAATAATATGAAAAGAAAAAGTGTACATAGAAGCAATCAAAGAATAGCAGCACCCAAGATTCACCTTCAGACAAAGATAAAACAGAGCAAAACACCACACAAACACCTAACCGACCCAAAAGCAAACAACCCCTTTTCACAAAACAAGAAATAGGTCGGAATCCATGAACCACCACAATCAATTCAGAGAATGAAAATCCCATTTGCACACCAAAAAATAAGGGGAGAAAAAAACAAACAAAATGATATTCATTGTCTTGCAAAATATTACCTAATGAATATTCAGAAACCTAATGGTGCTTAATTTATGATTTATTGTACAGGAATTAAAATCATAGAATCCATTGCAAAATATTACCTGAACTATCGAAAGAAATACAGAACACAGTGGATCTGACACAGGAGGAGCAGCAGCTCGACGGCGGCGAGCGAACCTGCGACGGAGAGGAGAGGCGCGGGCGCCGCCGATGGATGCAGGGGAGGGAGAGAGGGAGCTGGTTGAGTCGGGGATGTGGGTCGGTGGGTGAGACTGAGTTGGTAAGTGTGGATGGAGGCTGGTGAGCTTCTGTGTTATGGGTAAGGTTTAGGGTTAAGTCGGGTCCAGTTATGCTATGCGCCTATGCGTCTGAAATTTTTTTTCAGGCTTAAAATAAAAAATAAAAAATAAAAATGGCGGGTCTGTCGAGCATGCTCGCCCCGCCTCGCGTAAGTTCGCGAATTTCGGACTGTTTGTCGCTCTTAAATTTTGGGTTCAAATCTCTTCTAATATTTTTTTTTGTGACTGAAATCTCTTCTAATATGACAAAAACT
>NC_029787.2:22959182-22959682 GCF_000816755.2 Arachis ipaensis
TTTGGAATATATGTAATTTATAAAAATATTTTTTAATAATATTTATCTATCTTTTATTCTTATTTTTTAAATTTTTTAAAATTTAATAGGATCACTTTATAAAATAATCTATTGGAAAGACCATTTGTGAATTTTGCTACTTATTGAATAATTTGGTCTATTTGTTCTTCCAACTTTCTAATTGAAGCACCTTTATTTTAGAAGTTGGACCTTCTTTCTTCAATAAAGTCTCTAAGGCTGCGTTTGTTTTTAGAGATAGGACAGAACATGACACTGAAATGGAGACAATAGGACGGAGACACTAAAAATTATCTTTTATGTATTGTGTTTGGATACGATGGACAAGACACTAACGTAATGTCTAGTATTATGTTTGGATACACATGGACAAGACGAAAATATTATATGAAATGACTAAAATAGCCATATGATTCCAAATTTTCTACATCAATACAAATTAATTTAATAAAAAATGAGAGTACGTAGAAGTACGGAACTTG
>NC_029787.2:22959804-22976154 GCF_000816755.2 Arachis ipaensis
ATATAATTATTTTATTTTAAAATTTATTATTAATATGTAGGAATACATATGGTTAAGATTAACAAAAAAAAATAAATTTGAGTTTGATTAATAAAAAATTTTGTTTAAGTTAATAAGCCAAATTAATTTTAAATAAAAAATTAATTTTAAAAAAAATCCATTTTTACATGAAAAAATAATTAGTTTATGCATATAAAAATTTATTTTTATTTAAAAAAAACTAATTTTTTTATCTAAAAACTGATTTTTCTTTATAAAAAACTGATTTTTCTTTAAATTATATAAAATCAATTACAATTTATAAATTATTTTTTAGCATTTTAAAAGATCAATTTTACTTTTGCTAATATTTATCTTTCAAAAGTTTTAAGATTAATTATTTTTGTTATTATTTTTATTACAAATCAAATAATATAATATAAGATTAAAATGGTATTGAAGTAAAACGATAAAAAAAAAAAAAGAATTATCTACCCCCAATAAAAAATTCTACAGAAAGGAGAGAGTACCTGGAAAAGAAAGAGATAGAGGAAGAACAGGAAGAAAAAAGTATCTCTGAACAACGCAATAGGAAAAATAAGAAGGGGTAGTAGTGGAAAAAAAGGAAAACAAAATTTATAAAATTGTCCTTGTCCACTCTTCCAAATCCCGTGTCCATCATTGTCCTTCGTGAAAGAGTGGACACAAAAGTATAAAAAACTGTCTCGGAGACAACATGTCCACTGTTCATGTCTCTGCTTCCAAACACTTTTTAAACAAGTGTTGTCCATGTCTCCGTGTCCTGCCCCCGAAAACAAACGCTACCTAATTTCTTGCATGAATATGAGTGTACTCTGGGAGAGTTTTTCCATGGTCAATTCAAGAGAAGAACGTCTTTGAAAGTTTTGAGATGGTTAAGTGAGGGGTGGTTGTTGTTGATGATGAAGTTGAAGGAATTATGTTGAGGTTGGAAGTGGTTTTGTGGATGGTTGTTATTAAAATTATGGGACTTCTGACCTTGATTTTTTCACCTAAAATTTGGATTTTTTTTCATCCAAGATTATAGGTTTAGGAGAAGGGATCATTGTGAGGTGGTTTTGGAGGGTTATCTATATAATATACTTGCTCCAAAGAAGAATGTCCATACTCCAAACCTTCACTTTGATGTAGTCCACTACTCATGTCATAGGAATTCCTTTGGGTGCTCACTGAAACTTGCATGCCTCCTAATTGTTGAGTAATTGCATTAATTTATTGTGACATGATTTTATTCTGAGCCAACAACGTGTCCAAGACATCTAATTTCATAACTCATTTTTTCATTGATCTTTCAAAGGATTAGAGGTACTAATTGTTGGCCACCATTTCAATCAATTCCAATGCTTTATCAGTGGTCTTCTTCATATGCAAGGATCCTCCAGCCGAATTATCTAATGAAACCCGTGAGGTGGGGGTGATCCTGTCATAAAATATCTGAAGATAGACTTAGTCAGCAAACATGTTCGGAGGGCACTTTCTGAGCATCTCTTTGTACCTCTCCCAAGTCTCATAAAGGGACTATCCTTCATGCTATCTGAAAGTCTGAATATCGATTTTGAGCTTAGTCAACCTCAGAGGCAAAAAAAAAATTATTTAGGAACTTAGTGACCAAGTCCTCCCATGTGGCTATACTCTCCTTGCGCTGATTATCCAGCCATTGCTGCGCCCGATCTCTTACAGCAAAAAGAAAGAGCAACAATCGATAAACCTCAGCTGGGACGTCATTTGTCTTAACAATGTCATAAATTTGCAAGAAGTTAGAGATAAACAAATTCGGATCTTCCTACGAGCTCCTACTGAATTAACAATTTTGTTGCAGTAGTATGACAAGCTGGGGCTTCAATTCAAAGTTGTTGGCATTGACAGTTGTAACACCCTCACTATCAGAATGTCACGCTTTCACCTACGCCACTCTGATAGCAAGAAGTATTACGACGATTTCATATACTTAATAATAAAATAGCAGCCTTTGACTTGAAACCATATCGCTATTTTTTTTTTTTGAAAAAATGGAAAAATACTTTATCTTGAAAACAAACAAGCATATTCATATATACAAAACTTCTTATATAAGTAGCTTATAAAAATAATGTACATATAAAACATACAACTCCTATCCCTCTTACAATATTATAATAACAAAGGTGAGGGAAGAATAATTATCTAACTAAAACAACAACATCGTATAAACCAAAATGCAATAAAACTCTTCATAATGCTCCTTCATCCGATACCTGAAAAGGTAAAGCTATAAGGGGTGAGAACCTAACCACACGGTCTCACCACGGAGTTTTAGAATTGTCGTAAGAAGATATTTAATAAGAAAACTGTTTTCAAGCTCAGTGATTATCGTTGTCTTATGAATCTTTTGAAAACTCACGGTTTAACCATCCAATAATTCAAAACCTTTTTAAAAGAAATCAGTTAACTATTCAAATCCAAAACCTTTCTTTTCGTATAAAAAAATCTTAAAAGTTTCCTAAACTGTATGAATGACCAACCTGTTCCAAGCATAGGTTCATTAAGTCTATGCTGAACCAGCTTGATTTTTCATACTTGACTAAACCTCAATCAGAAACCAATCACGACCTCATGCCCAATCACGCAATCAATCAGCACTTATCATCAATTCAGCACCAAAACTCAATCTCAAAAGTACCACACCAGAGTAAACACAGATAAAACAGACAAAGAAAGTACACGTATAGATAGCAGTTAATAACAGTTAAGCAATTAGGCAAACCAAATCAAATTCAAACTCAAACAAGGCATACAGATGCACATGATGCATGCTTGTCTTATGGCTGATGATATCATCTGTCGGTTATATAACTAAACCCGACATGTCCTGGTAGTTAACCTTGGATAGAAACACCCATTGCGGAGCAAGTGGGTCTGAGCCACAACCCCCTTACTACTACCCGCTTAACCCAGAGCAAGTACCACTACTGCTGCTACTACCCAGACGGGTGTTTAAATACTCAACCTGGAGCAAGTGGAATAATCCACTACTGCTGCTACTACACAAATATCACAATCACCGACCTGGAGCAAGGGGGATGAACCACAATCCTTGCTACTGCCCATGTATCTCAATCACTGACCTGGAGCAAGTAGAACGAACCACAATCTTTACTACTACCCAGGTATCTCAATTACGTTCATTCTCAATATCATTCAACAATTAAAAAAAATCATACTTTAAAATCAATCCTTCATTCAAAATTAATTATCATCATTCCTCATTCTCACATTCATTCTCAGCATACTTCTCGTTAATTTCCTCAATAATTCAAATTCAAAATATAATTCACTCTTCTCTAAATAAATCCAACTCAAAACGTAACCTTTTTCTTAATAACTCCAAAAATTAAATTATAAAATCCTTAAAAATCTAAATCTTTCTAAAAAACCACTTCAAATGAAACTTTCAATTTTTATAGAAATTTCGGTAGCATTCCCTCTAAAATTCGGGCTTTTGCCATCCTTCAAGGGTCCCAACCAAACTATTTCCAAATCTCAAATCATTTTCTAAAATTCAACCAATTCTAATATCAAATCATATTCAAAATCAAACCAATTCAAAATTAACCTGCTTTCAAAATCAAATCATTATCATATCTCAAATCATTTCTAATGCCGATTCATTTTCATTATCAAATTAACCCCAAAAAAAAATCCACTTTAAATAATATTTAACCAAATAAATTTTCAAATCAATTTCTTATCAACAATCACACACCACTCAAGCAATTATTAATTCAATACAGTAAACAACCACATCCATAAAATAAACATAATCACAGAAATATGTTTTTCACATTAATATCTATTTATAACAATTCTATAATATAAAATAAATTTTTAGAACAATCCCTACCTCGATCACGACTCAACTACGTGACAAAACTCTGTTTTCTTTCGGCCCGCAGTAGCGGCAGCCGCAACCTCAACTCCAAACCACTTTCGCAGCAACCACAACAACTCTAATCGCAACATATAATAACCGAAACTTAATCTTATAGCAATTAACGCCACAAAACCTCAATGTAAGATAATAGAACAGTGACTAAAGGAATTTTCGGAACGAAAATACTTACCGCAACTAAGAAAAAATAATTGATCCAAGTAGCGGCAGCTCCGGTAATGGTTTTGGCAACACCAGCGCCATATCTGGTGACTAGAATGGTGGCAACCCTTCATGTTCTCTCTCTCCCCTATTCGAGTTCCTCTTCCTGGCAACCCCAACAGTGGCAACGGCGGCACATCAGCACAGAACGGCAAGCAGCGGCGGCGGAGGAAGCTCTGGCAGTCACGGTGACCATCACGACGTCCCCTACTCCCCTGGTGTTCCTGACTTCACGGCGGCACTGAAAGCGATAGACGGCGACGGCCTAGTGAGACGCGACGGTGTGGGACGTCGGCGACTGCTCCTCTAACTCGCGCTCCTCCTCCCCACCTCGAACTCGATGATGATTGCATGGCGGTGATAGGGCGACAGCAATGAGGCATGGTGGCAACGCGTGTGATAGCTCGACGATTCGGCGCCAGCGGTGACCTTCCCTTTTGCCGGTGACGCTCCCTTCATCTCCTCCTCCTCTTAATTCAATAATAAATGTATAAAAGTACTATTTAATTATCAACTTAAAATTTATTTTCAAATAAATACTTTAATTCAATTATTAGAGAAAATAAAAATCAATTTGTTTTATAATCATAAAATAAAGTTAAAAATCTAATTATTCAACGTAAAGCATATAAAATCCTTATTATTATTCAATTACTAAAAATTTAATTCATGAATAAGAAATTGCTTAATTTATATATAAAATCTCTTAAAAATATCATCTTAATTAAATATAATAAATTATAACTAAATTTATTATTTAATTTTTAAAAATCTGGAATCTTATAACAATAGGTGTCACAATGCTACTTCCACAACTCCCTGGATTAGGAGTAATGAAATATCCAAGGGTCCTCCTAGGTTGAGGAGCATTAGCATTGTGATTTGCATTCTCTACCATGATGAATTCAAGCTCTTCTTCCACTGCGTCTTTAATTTCTTCTTTAACTCTTTGATTTTTAGCTTGTTTTCTTTGTTTCCAAAGAGTTTTTTCAATCTCAGGATGGTATTAAAGATGTTCTTTATCCCTATTGTTCTGCATATACAAAACCAACAAGAAAATCAAATTGAAACTCGCTTCACAGTGACGAAGGGAATTCTCGAGGGGTAAAATAAAAACAGTAAATAATTAAAAGCTAAAAAAGTCTAATCTAGGTAATCAATTGATTGGTAGTTTGTTAACCAAGATTAGTCCCCGACAATGGTGCCAAAAACTTGATGCGAATTTTACAAACCACAAAACACCGGCAAGTGCACCGGATCGTACCAAATAATAACTCACGGTGAGTGAGTGTCGATCTCATGAGAATTAATAGATTAAGCAAGCAATAGTCAATCGATTAATCTAGTCAGACAATCAGAATTAGTGTTTTGAAAATCTTTAACATAAGCAGCAATGAAACAGAAGCAAACAATGAGAATTGAAAAAGAATATGATTAAAAAAGTTAAGGTTTTAGAGATGTTAACACTTACGAATCAATACTTTTCACTTTCCACCTTGATCATGTAAGATACTTCTATGGCAAATCATTAGTAATCAAACCCCAATCCCTTGGTGATTCAATTCATCTTTAACCTAATTAATTGCTAGTTCCTTAGTTAATTATTTAAGAACATAGTTAAGCACATTTATTGATTCATAAGCCACATGATTCATAAGAATCTCCCCTAGTTGATTTTATGTCACTTATCAAGTCTAGTTTCAAAACTTAAGAGTTGTGAGAATTGGTTTTCAAGCTTAATTCAATTAATTAACCTTTCCAAGAGGTTAAGAGAATTCAAGTCAGAGAAGAATTGTTTCCCAACACATTCAAACCCTTTAGAATGAAGAACGAAAACCTTTTCTTAAGAAGAAATCAATACATAAATCACAGGTAGAAAAGCTAATGTATTAATCCATGAAATCTGTAACATCCTAATTACCCTAAGCCTTACCTCATGCTGTAAAGCAAAGGTTAATCAAAAGTTACGACAAGTCTAAGGCTTATACAATAAAATAATAATCATAAGAAATATATATATATATATATATATATATATATATATAAGGAAATAATAATTCTAGAAGCCCGATGAAAAAATAAGCTTAAAAACAGAGTTTCAAAAGCGCAAAGTGTTCACATGAAGCTACAAACTTAATGAACAAGATATAGATATAAGATAACAAAATATACGAGTATAATAATCATAAGATACTAGCCGCAGCCCGCGGAGATTAAGCCGACTAGTATATATAGACATACAGAGTTTTGAAAGTTAAAATAGCATATACAAAATATCTCTCTCAAAGTAAGCCTCTAAGATGAATATAAATACAAAAGTGAGAGAACTAAATCAAAATAACCAAAAGACTCCAAAACATGATAAACGTCCTCCGCTTTGTCACCATCAAGAAACTCACCGAGGTGGGTTGCGACCTGCATCTGAAAAACAACAACAAAGTATGGAATGAGAACCGGAGGATCTCAGTATGGTAACAGTGCCCAGTAGTGTAAGATATAAGACCCTGGGATGCCAGAGGCAATCCTAGAGTTTCATATCAATCGTAAGATTCAAGCTTAAAACATAAGTAAAATTAAAACCATAATGAAATGGGGTATTCTATCTTAAGGGATTTCTAAAGTAACGAATATACCGCTGTCCCACAGCCTTTGCCAGCCTAACCACCATGCGATCCCATTGCCACCGCCTTCCGAACCTCCTGACAAGTAATAACAATGCAAGTAAAGCACAAGTATAGCATGTATATCAGGAAATTCAAAAAGCAAATAATCATGTTATACAATTGGCAGGAATTCAAGTTGGCAAAGCAAACAAACAGATAGAAGATGCACATGATGAATGCCTGTCCTATTTGGCTGTGATATCACATTGTCGGTTCAACTACCAACTCGACATATCTCCATGGAGATGTCGCCTTTTGGTCACGAATAAATGGAACCCCCTGAGATATCGTGTCCGGCACACAGTCCAGGATATAGTGCTTGCACACTTCTTGTGAATCGAAAGGATGCGAATGGGATACTCTGCCACATACCTCACATCTCAACGTAAGCGGGATTAACCACCGTCCTTACCAGGCGCATAACGTCTCAATAATCTCAGTATAAAACAATATCTCAGTATAAAACAAGATCTCAGTGGTTTTTTTAGAAATCATTTTTAGTACTCAGTCCACTCCGAGTCCTAGACTCGTCTCAACATCATCAACCCGAAATTCACAAATTCATCATTTCAGTCGTCATTACAGTATTCCTCCATCTCACTCTAATAATCCATCCTCAGTGCTCCAGAATCCTAGGTCCTCATCTTCTAAACTTTTTACCTGAAATTGTCTAGTTAACCTACTTATGGTATTCTCTATGTTTCAAAGCCTAAAAACAAGTTAGGACACCCTAGATAAGCTTTACGGAAGTTCACAAGCTTGTCGGGAAGGTAAAACAGTTAAAAACAAGATTTTATTAAGAAAGCAGGGCAGTGTGCGTACGCATAGGGTTATGTGTACACCTCATTGAAAAGTTTCTCAAAGTGTGCGTACGCATAGAGGTGTGCGTACGCACAGAAGGTAAAATTTTCCTTGTTAAGTGCACGCACAAAAATGTGTGAACGCCCCCCAACAGAAGACACTTCCCAGCGTGCACGTGTACACGATGTTGTGGTATGCACAACTTGCAAATTTCGTAGGGTGTGTGTGCGCGCCAGAACGTGCTAGCGCTCCCAACAGTAGGCATCTCCTTGTGTGTGCGTGTGCACCAGTGTGTGCATACGGACATTTTCAAAAATTCACAGGGTGTCGGTGCACACAAGGATGTGCGCACACACAAGTCAAAATATAACTACTGTTCAGAACACGTGCACAGGAGTGTGCGTGCGTACACAAACCAGAAATCACAAATTCTGTAATATCACAGAATTAAGATTTTTGATACTAACTTCCAACGATCATATCTTTTTCTACAAAATTCTTATTTCTACGAAATCTATACCGTTTTAAAGCTCTTTAAATTACCTTTAATTTGATATAAAAATCATTCAGTTTCAAAAACCGTATCTCAAGATATGATCCATCAAAGCTCACCAAAAATCTATTTTTACCAAAAATCTCTAAACCTTAATTTTACCAAACTCTCAATCCAAAATCACTTATTCCACATTCAAAATAGTCCTAATGTACCTAAATCATATTCATACACCTTTTATTCATTCCATAACTTAGCAACACATAAAATCACCCATTTCATACACCCAATTCTACTTGTAAACACAAATCTCAACAATTTACATCACAAAATATCATGGTTCTGAAAACCAAACCAGACCGGTCGGTTCAACTGGATTAACCGGAAACCGATCACCTAGCCGATCCAGGTAAAGTCAGAAACCGCCTGGCAAAAAACCGGTGAAAAAACTGGTCGAACCGGCAGTTAACCGGTGAACCGTCCAGTTTTTTTGCGATTTTTGGTTTGAAACTTAAAGTGTTAAATGGCGTCGTTTTGGAGGTTAAAAAAAAAAGAAAGGCTAAATGCCTAAACGACAAAACCTAAACGCCTAAATGACAAAACCTAAACGAAGCCCTAATCTCAGAAATCAATCACCAAGAACTCCAGAAGCCAGAAGAGAAATCACCCACGATGGAGCAACCCCTCTTTGCAGTCGCATAGCCACCACCACCACTTGAGCAGCCCACCGCCATCGCCACCGCATCCCGCAACTACCTCGGCATCCTGTTTCCTCGCCGAGCTCCCCTCCTCGTTCGTCGTCGCCGAGCCTGCCTCCTCTTTCGTCGCCGTTGCTCGCCGCTGGTAATACTCTGTTCTTATTCTGTTATTCCTCTTCGCTGCCTTCTGATTTTCTGTGCTTGATTTTATGATTTATTTGTTTGCGATTTTGATTTATTTGTTATCTGTTCATGATTTGTTATCTGTGTTCATGATTTGTTATCTGGATTCATGATTTGTTATCTGTTCATGTTTTGTTATCTGGATTCATGATTTGTTATCTGTTCATGATTTGTTATCTGGATTCATGATGAGGTTATCAGAAAAATTCTGTTTGAGGTTATCAAAAAAATTCTGTGTTCATGATTTGTTATCTGGATTCATGATTTGTTATCTGTTCATGTTTGATTTTCTGAGGTTATTTATTCATGATGAGTTTCTTTGCTGCTTCATGATTTTGGTTTTTGATTTTCTGAGGTTATTTATTCATGATGAATTTGTACTCAGGCCAGTCAGTCACCGGTGGAAATGGAGGAAAATCATAGCTGCCAAAATTAGGAAATGTTGGTGCCAGAAGTTTTCTGCTGCTGTCTTGAACCATTCCAACACTAGAAAGTGACAAAGCAATCAACATAGCTAATAAAAACAAGCTTGTTTTAGTGCCCATTTTGGTTGTTGAAGTGACACAAAAAAGCCTGAGCTAATTGGGATGTTATAGTACCTCCAAGCTAAAGAATGAGGTTTTAAATGGGCGTTGATGAGCGGATAATTTATACGCTTTTTGGCATTGTTTTTACATAGTTTTTAGTATGATTTCGTTAGTTTTTAATATATTTTTATTAGTTTTTAAATAAAAATCATATTTCTGAACTTTACTATGAGTTTGTGTGTTTTTCTGTTATTTCATGTATTTTCTGGCTGAAATTGAGGGACTTGAGCAAAAATCAGATTCAGAGGTTGAAGAAGGACTGCAGATGTTGTTGGATTCTGACCTTCCTGCACTCAAAGTGGATTTTCTGGAGCTACAGAAGTCCAAATGGCGCGCTCTCAAATGCGTTGGAAAGTAGACATCCAGGGCTTTCCAGAAATATATAATAGTCCATACTTTGTCTAAGTTTAGATGACACAAACTGGCGTTCAACGCCAGCTCTTTGTCCTATTCTGGAGTTAAACGCCAGAAACAGGTTGCAAAGCAGAGTTAAACGCCAGAAACAGGTTACAAACTGGCGTTTAACTCCAAAGAAGACCTCTACATGTGAAAGCTTCAATGCTCAGCCCAAGCACACACCAAGTGGGCCCGGAAGTGGATTTCTACATTATTTACTCATTTCTGTAAACCCTAGTAACTAGTTTAGCATAAATAGAACTTTTTACTATTGTATTCAAAGTTCCTTTTTTCCCTATTTTCGAATTCATATGTCATTTAGGGAGGCTGGCCATTCGGCCATGTCTGGACCATTATCACTTATGTATTTTCAACGGTAGAGTTTCTACATACCATAGATTAAGGTGTGGAGCTCTGCTGTTCCTCATGAATTAATGTAAAGTACTACTATTTTTCTATTCAATTCAAGCCTATTTCTTATCTAAGATATACACTTGTTCTTCAACTTGAGGAAGGTGATGATCCGTGACACTCATCATCATTCTCACCTATGAAAATCCTATTCCAGTATGATCGAGAACCGACAGATGAATAGCCGTGCTGTGACAGCGCATTTTGGACCATTTTCACTGAGAGGTTGGGATGTAGCCATTGACGACGGTGATGCCCTACATAACGCTTGCCATGGAAAGGAGTATGAAGGATTGGATGAAGACAATAGGAAAGCAGAGAATCAGAAGGAACAAAGCATCTCCATACGCTTATCTAAAATTCTCACCAATGAATTACATAAGTACCTCTATCCTATATTTTATTTATATTTTTATTATCAATTCACCATAACCATTTGAATCCGCCTGACTGAGATTTACAAGGTGACCATAGCTTGCTTCAAGCTGACAATTTCCGTGGGATCGACCCTTACTCACGTAAGGTTTATTACTTGGACGACCCAGTGCACTTGGTGGTTAGTTGTGCGAAGTTGTGACAAAGTGTGTGAATTACGTTCCGAGCACCAAGTTTTTGGCGCCATTGTTAAGGATCACAATTTCGTGCACCAAGTTTTTGGCGCCGTTGCCGGGGATTGTTCGAGTTTGGACAACTGACGGTTCATCTTGTTGCTCAGATTAGGTAATTTTATTTTAATTCTAGGTTTTTTTGTTTTTACTCTTTTTATTTTCGAAAAAAAATTTTCAAAAAAAAATAATAAAAAAATAAAAAAGAAATTATTCTATGGCTTCAGAATTTTTAAGAAGGAATTCTAGAGTTTTATGAAACATGTTGAAGCCTGGCTGGCTGTAAAGCCATGTCTAATTCTTTTGGACCAAGGCTTCCACTCATCAGCACAGAAGCAAGTTGAATGAAGTATCAGCTGTTGTATGTCTGATTTGTATCTGCTAAAGCTTGGCTGGCCATTGGCCATGTCTAGTGTTTTGAACCGGAGATTTCACTGAAAGCTTGGCTGGCTAGTAAGCCATGTCTAATTCATGGACTGAAGCTTTAGACTAACATTTCAAGATTCCTGGAATTCCTATTAAAAATTTTGAAATCCTTATTTTTCTTTTTTCAATTAATTTTCGAAAAATATACAAAAAAAATTAATAAAATCATAAAATCAAAGATAATTTGATGTTTCTTGTTTGAGTCTAGTGTCAATTTTTAAGTTTGGTGTCAATTGCATGTTTTTTTATAATTTTCTTTAATTTTCAAAAACTCATGCATATATTCTTCATGATCTTCAAGTTGTTCTTGATGAATTGCTTTGTTTGATCTTTGCATTTTTATGTTTTGTGTCTTTTCTTGTTTTTCATATGCATTTTTAATTTGTTAGTGTCTAATTATTGAAAATTTCTAAGTTTGGTGTCTTGCATGTTTTTCTTTTCTTAAAAATTTTCAAAAATGTGTTCTTGATGTTCATCTTGACATTCAAAGTGTTCTTGGTGTTCATCTTGACATTCAAAGTGTTCTTGCATGCATCTTGTGTTTTGATTCATAATTTTCATGTTTTGAGTCTTTTGGTTGTTTTTTTTCTCTTTCATCATTAAAAATTCAAAAATCAAAAAATCAAAAAAATATCTTTCCTTTTTTCTTCTCATGAAATTCGAAAATTTGAGTTGACTTTTTCAAAAAATTTTAAAATCTAGTTGTTTCTTATGAGTCAAATCAAATTTTCAATTTAAAAATTTTATCTTTTTCAAATCTTTTTCAAAAATCAAATCTTTTTCATTTTTCTTTCATAATTTCGAAATTTTCAAAATTTATTTTCAAAATCTTTTTCTTATTTCTATTTCATATTTTCGAAATTAATGCCAACAATTAATGTGATTGATTCAAAAATTTTAAGTTTCTTACTTGCCTAGTAAGAAAGGTTCAATCTTTAAATTTTAAAATCATATCTTTTTGTTTCTTGTTAGTCAAGTAATCAACTTTAATTTTCAAAATCAAATCTTTTTAAATTTCTTTTTTAAATCTTTTTCAAAATAAATTTCAATCACATCTTTTTCAAAATCAATTTCAAAATCTTTTCTAACTTCTTATCTTTTCAAAATTTGATTTTCAAATCTTTTTCAATTAACCACTTAACTTTTTATTTGATTCTTATCTTTTTCAAAACTACCTAACTAATTCTCTCTCTAATTTTCGAAAATCCCTTCCCTCTTTTTCAAAATTCCTTTTTAATTAACTAATTATTTTAAATTTTAATTTAATTTCATTTCATTTTAAAATTTTTCGAATTTTAACTTTAATTTCAAAATAAAAACAAAAACATTTTTATTTTATTTTGTTTAATTTTCGAATTCTTCCCTCTCTCATCTCCTTCTAATTATTTATTTATCTATTAACACCCCTCTTTCACTCAAAAATTCAAACCCACTCCTCTCCCCTGTGTTTGGATTCTTATCTTTTCTTTTTGCTACTCTTCTCTTCTTATACTTACATAAGGAATCTCTATACTGTGACATAGAGGATTCCATATTTTCTTTTGTGTTCTCTTCTTTTTCATATGAGCAGGAACAAGGATAAGAACATTATTGTTGAAGCTGATCCTGAACCTGAAAGGACTCTGAAGAGGAAGCTAAGGGAAGCTAAAGTACAACTCTCTAGAGAAAATCTGACTGAAAATTTTGAAAAAGAAGGAGACATGACCGAAAATAATAACAATACAAGAAAGATGCTTGGTGACTTTACTGCACCAAATTCTAACTTACATGGAAGAAGCATCTCAATTCCTGCCATTGGAGCAAACAATTTTGAGTTTAAACCTCAATTAGTTTCTCTGATACAACAGAACTGCAAGTTTCATGGACTTCCGTCAGAAGATCCTTTTCAGTTCTTAACTGAATTCTTGCAGATCTGTGATACTGTTAAGACCAATGGGGTTGATCCCAAGGTCTGCAAGCTCATACTTTTCCTATTTTTTGTAAGAGACAGAGCTAGAATATAATTGGACTCTCAACCTAAAGATAGCCTGAACTCTTGGGATAAGCTGGTCACGGCTTTCTTAGCCAAGTTCTTTCCTCCTCAAAAGCTTAGTAAGCTTAGAGTGGATGTTCAAAACTTCAGACTGAAGGATGGTGAATCCCTCTATGAAGCTTGGGAGAGATATAAGCAACTGACCAAAAAGTGTCTTTCTGACATGCTTTCAGAATGGACCATCCTGGATATATTCTATGATGATCTGTCTGAGTTATCAAAGATGTCATTGGACCATTCTGCAGGTGGATCCATTCACCTAAAGAAAATGCCTGCAAAAGCTCAGGAACTCATTGATATGGTTGATAATAACCAGTTCATGTACACTTCTGAGAGGAATCCTATAAGTAATGGGACGCCTCAAAGGAAGGGAGTTCTTGAGATTGATGCTCTGAATGCCATATTGGCTTAGAATGAAATATTGACTCAGCAAGTCAATATGATTTCTCAGAGTCTCAATGAAATGCAAGCTGCTTCCAACAGTACTCAAAAAGCATCTTCTGAAGAAGAAGCTTATGATCCTGAGAACCCTGCAATAGCAGAGGTGAATTACATGGGAGAACCCTATGGAAATACCTATAATCCCTCATGGAGAAATCATCCAAATTTCTCATGGAAGGATCAACAAAAGCCTCAACAAGGCTTTAATAATGATGGAAGAAACAGGTTTAGCAATAGCAAGCCTTTTCTATCATCCACTCAGCAACAGACAGAGAATTCTGAGCAGAGTCTATCTAGCTTAGCAAATATAGTCTCTGATCTATCTAAGGCCACTCTAAGTTTTATGAATGAAACAAGGTCCTCCATCAGAAATTTGGAGGCACAAGTGGGCCAACTGAGTAAAAGAGTCACTGAAACTCCTCCTAGTACTCTTCCAGGCAATACAGAAGAGAATCCAAAAAGAGAGTGCAAGGCCATAACCTTACTTGGTGTGGCCGAACCCAAAGAGGACGTGAATCCTAGTGAGGAAGACCTCCTGGGACGCTCAGTGACCAATAAGGAGTTTCCCTTTGAGGAACCAAAGGAATCTGAGGCTCATCTAGAGACCATAGAGATTCCATTGAACCTCCTTTTGCCCTTCATGAGCTCTGATGAGTATTCATCCTCTGAAGAGGATGAAGACATTACTGAAGAGCAATTTGCTAAATACCTTGGTACAATCATGAAGCTGAATGCCAAATTATTTGGCAATGAGACTTGGGAAGATGAACCTCCCTTGCTCACCAATGAACTGAATGCATTGGATAGGCATAAATTACCTCAAAAGAAACAGGATCCTGGTAAATTCCTAATTCCCTGTAACATAGGCACCATGACCTTTGAGAAGACTCTGTGTGATCTGGGGTCAGGAATAAACTTAATGCCACTCTCTGTGATGGAGAAACTTAGGATCTTTGAGGTGCAAGCTGCCATAATCTCATTAGAGATGCCAGACAACTCAAAAAAATAGGCTTATGGACAAGTAGAGGACGTGTTAGTAAAGGTTGAAAGCCTTTACATCCCTGCTGATTTCATAATCCTAGACACTGGGAAGGATGAGGATGAATCCATCATCCTTGGAAGACCCTTCCTAGCCACAGCAAGAGCTGTGATTGATGTGGACAGAGGAGAATTGGTCCTTCAACTGGATGAGGACAATCTTGTGTTTAAAACTCAAGGATCTCCTTCTATAACCATGGAGAGGAAGCATGAAAAGCTTCTCTCACTGCAGAGTCAACCAAAGCCCCCACAGTCAAACTCTAAGTTTGGTGTTGAACCCTCACATTCAAACTCTAAGTTTGGTATTGGGAGGACCCAACAATGCTCTGAACATCTGTGAGGCTCCATGAGAACTCACTGTCAAGCTATTGACATTAAAGAAGCGCTTGTTGGGAGGCAACCCAATGTTATTTAATTATATCTATTTATTTTCTATTGTTATTTTATTTTTTTTAGGTTGATGATCATGTGGAGTCACAAAAATTATTGAAAAATCAAAAAGAGAATGGAAAACAGCATTAAAAACAGCTCACCCTGGAGGAAGAACTTACTGGCATTTAAACGCCAGTAAGAAGCATCAAACTGGCGTTTAACACCAGAAAGAAGCATCAAGCTAGCGTTAAACGCCAGAAACAAGCAGCAAGCTGGTGTTTAACGCCAGACATGCACTATAAGGGCATTTTGCATGCCTAATTGGAGCAGTGATGCTAAGTCCTTGATCCCTCTGGATCTGTGGACCCCATAGGATCCCCATCTACCCCCATCTTTCTCTTTTTGCTCGAGGACGAGCAAACCTTTTAAGTTTGGTGTGGTAAAAGCATTGATTTTTATTTTTTCATAACCATTTATAGCACCTAAGGCCGGAAAAACCTCTAGAAAGAGGAAAGGGAAGGCAAAATCTTCCACCTCCGAGTCATGAGAGATGGAGAGATTCATCTCAAGGGTTCATAGCTCAGTAGTAGAGCATTTGACTGCACATCAAGAGAGCCCACTCATGGACCTCAACAAGAGCTATGAGGGAGGAGCAACAAAGACAAGGAAGAGACATAGAGGAGCTCAAGAGCACCATTGATTCTTCAAGAAGAGGAAGACGCCACCCTCACTAAGGTGGACCCGTTCCTTAATCTCCTTGTTCTTATTTTCCTGTTTTTCGTTTACTATGCTTCATGGTTATTTATGTTTGTGTCTTTACTATATGATCATTAGTGTTTAAATGTCTATGTCTTAAAGCTATGAATGTCCTATGACTCCATCACCTCTCTCAAATGAAAACTGTTCTAAAAATAAAAGAACAAGAAGTACATGGTTTCGAATTCATCCTTGAACTAGTTTAATTATTTTGATGTGGTGACATTACTTTTTATTTTCTGAATGAATGCTTGAACAATGCATATGTCTTTTGAATTTGTTGTTTATGAATGTTAAAATT
>NC_029787.2:22976285-22997360 GCF_000816755.2 Arachis ipaensis
GCCAATCATTCTAAACTTCAATGGATAAAGTGAGGTGCTAAAACTATTCAAGAGGCAAAAAGCTACTAGTCCCGCTCATCTAGTTGGAGCTAAGTTTCATTGATATTTTGGAATTTATAGTATATTCTCTTCTTTTTATCCTATTTGATTTTCAGTTGCTTGGAGACCAACAACACTTTAAGTTTGGTGTTGTGATGAGCGGATAATTTATACGCTTTTTGGCATTATTTTTACATAGTTTTTAATATATTTTTATTAATTTTTAAATAAAAATCATATTTTTGGACTTTACTATGAGTTTGTGTGTTTTTCTATGATTTCAGGTATTTTCTGGCTGAAATTGAGGGACTTGAGCAAAAATCAGATTCAGAGGTTGAAGAAGGACTGCAGATGCTGTTGGATTCTGACCTCCCTGCACTCAAAGTGGATTTTCTGGAGCTAAAGGAGTCCAAATGGCGCGCTCTCAATTGCGTTGAAAAGTAGACATCCAGGACTTTTCAGCATTATATAATAGTCCATACTTTGCCCAAGTTTAGATGACGCAAACTGGCGTTCAACGCCAGCTCTCTGCTCTATTCTGGAGTTAAACGCCAGAAACAGGTTGCAAAGCAGAGTTAAACGCCAGAAACAGGTTACAAACTGGCGTTCAACTCCAAGGAAGACCACTACATGTGAAAGCTTCAATGCTCAGCCCAAGAACACACCAAGTAGGCCCGGAAGTGGATTTCTGCATTATTTACTCATTTCTGTAAACCCTAGTAACTAGTTTAGCATAAATAGAACTTTTTACTATTGTATTCAAAGTTCCTTTTTTCCCTATTTTCGAATTCATATGTCATTTAGGGAGACTGGCCATTCGGCCATGTCTGGACCATTATCACTTATGTATTTTCAACGGTAGAGTTTCTACACACCATAGATTAAGGTGTGGAGCTCTGCTGTTCCTCATGAATTAATGTAAAGTACTACTGTTTTTCTATTCAATTCAAGCCTATTTCTTATCTAAGATATACACTTGTTCTTCAACTTGAGGAAGGTGATGATCCGTGACACTCATCATCATTCTCACCTATGAACGCGTGCCTGACAACCACTTCCGTTCTACTTGCGATAGCTTGAGTGCGTATCTCTTAGCCTCCTGGTTCATGATGCATGGTTGCCTCGCCTGACAACCGAGCCCTCCATTCCATGAGATCAGAGTCTTCGTGGTATAGGCTAGAATTATTGGTGGCCATTCTTGAGATCCGAAAAGTCTAAACCTTGTTTGTGGTATTCCGAGTAGGAACTGGGAAGGGATGGCTGTGACGAGCTTCAAACTCGCGAGTGCTGGGCGTAGTGACAGACGCAAAAGGATTACTGAATCCTATTCCAGTATGATCAAGAACCGACAGATGAATAGTCGTGCTGTGACAGCGCATTTTGGACCATTTTCACTGAGAGGTTGGGATGTAGCCATTGACGACGGTGATGCCCTACATAACGCTTGCCATGGAAAGGAGTATGAAGGATTGGATGAAGACAATAGAAAAGCAGAGAATCAGAAGGAACAAAGCATCTCCATACGCTTATCTAAAATTCTCACCAATGAATTACATAAGTACCTCTATCCTATATTTTATTTATATTTTTATTATCAATTCACCATAACCATTTGAATCCGCCTGACTGAGATTTACAAGGTGACCATAGCTTGCTTCAAGCTGACAATTTCCGTGGGACCCTTACTCATGTAAGGTTTATTACTTGGACGACCCAGTGCACTTGGTGGTTAGTTGTGCGAAGTTGTGACAAAGTGTGTGAATTACGTTCCGAGCACCAAGTTTTTGGCGCCGTTGTTAAGGATCACAATTTCGTGCACCAGGCGTCAAATGTTGGTGTGCGTTACTCTTTTTTGGAGTACGATATGCCAGATATAGATTCAACTGTGACCCACTTTAATGCCTTTTTTGTTTGGTTTCTCTTCCATCCTACTCCTTGCAGTTATCAATCTTTTTTCCCTTCTTCTCTCTCAATATTCATTTTCTAACAAAAGATGACTAATACAATGTCCTTTTGGCACTTAGGTAAGTAGTATTGTGTTAATTAGCATTTTTTGTTAGTTGAGCTAGATTATTCATTATGCTATGTTTAGGTCTTGGTGATGACTTGTGCTTTGAGGTGCATCCATGATTTTTTTATCCATCATCAATTCATATAAGTACATTAAAGGCTCAATTCTTTTTCTCTTTTGATGAGTTGCACTTTTGATTAGTTGAAAACTTGCTAGTAATTGTTTCTTTTGAATATAGAACATTATGGGTTTGTCATTATGTGCGTTTTTTTTGTTTGGTTATAAACTTTGATGTTTGAAGTTATTTGTGAACCTTTAATATTAAGTTATGGATAATTTATTATGTAAAATTTTAAATTTTATTAAGTTAGAAATTATTGAATTTATATATTTAAAATTATTTTTAGGTTTTTTAATAATTTTGTTTAATATTTAATTAAACCGGTTGAACCCCCAGTCGAACCAGTGAACCATTGAACCAGTGACCTCACCGGTTTATTGACTGGTCCGGTTCTCGCAACCTTGCAAAATATCATTCCACCATCCTCTATCAACATCAACAAACCTCATCATTCATTAACGATCCTCAAAATTATCATTATCCAAATCCCACATCATACATCAACATTATCATTCACCATAATCATCAAAATTCATCATACATCACAATTATCAACAATCAATTTCAATTCTATCCTATGGTCCACTAGTGTAAGTGTCTAGAAATATTACATATTACATAAAAAAAAACCGAAACCATATCTTGGCTAATTTCTAATATGTGTTGTACACCAAAATTTGTGCCCAACAAGCTTTCAACCATCAACAAATCACCAATTCCAATCCAAATGCTTCCACTTAGCCAACAATTGCAAGAACTCAAACTAAAATCATACCAAATACCACTAATCAACCTAGAGCTACCAAAATCACAAATTCACAAAAGCAAAGAGTTTTCTTACCTTCTTCAATGGTGTTTGGGGGCACAAACCACCAATATCCCAACCTTAGATACCACCTAATCAATCAAAACACCAAAATTCACTCAAAACCAAAGCCTAAATTTTCAAATTTCTTAGGGCAGAAAACTGGGCAGGAAATTTCAAGAATCTTACCACAATACTTAGCTAGAAATAACGGGCTTGTCGAGAGTTTCGCGTAGCCACCGACAGTACGTGAATCGGAACTCTGTAGCTCAAGTTATGACCAATTGAAGAGAGGAGTGAATAGTGTTTCTTCTCCTTCCTCTCTCTCAATTCCCAGCTGTGTGTGTTTATATTTTTGTGATGAATGAAGCTGAAATGAGTTCATTAGTGAACTTATATATGTTGGGTTTGGGCCCAACTTGGACCCGGTCCAATCTGTTAGCATTTTTTGTCTGTTTAGCCCAATTTTGGGCCAAACCTTTAAAATTAGTGCCCGATTTTTAATTTTAATTATTTTCCTAAGTTTTTCTATATTTTTTGCTGCTCTTACACAGTATCGGACAGATTTAAGCTGGTACTACCAGTTAATTTATCGGTTCGGGATTTTACGCAATATTTCGCAGAAAATTACATTTTCTAACTCAGAAAAATCTGCTGAGTCCAAAAATCATATTTAAAATTTCTAATTAACATTCTAAATTTTTTAAGAATCTATTTTGGGCAATTTAATTATTTAATTAAACGGTTAATTAGTCGCGGTTCTTACAGAATCAACATAGCTCCTAACCTTAACCAAGGAGAATTAGTTGATCATGTTCTTTAGAAAAACCCTTGAAAAACAAAAACTGCCGAAAGAGAAAAGATCCCTAAAGTGTCTGACTTCTCTCCTTAAATACTAATCTTAATGAAATTCAAATTCAAAACTTAAATAGAACCAAAATTAAAATAGAATCAAATCTAACTAATTAATGATTGCCTCCAGCAAAGCTTTCAATCTTATCTTCTTGCAAATCCTTAATAAATGCTTGTGATTAGTGGGCTTGAGTTGAGCCTTAAATTGTCCACATAAATGATGAGAAATTGGAGATTTAGTGGCTTGAATTGAGACTCTGGGAGATGACATTAATCCCACGTTGTACGTGAAGGGTTCACGCGCAACGTGAAGCCAAATCTTGATTCAAATTGCTCCCTGGATAGCCCACGTTGTACGTGAACAAATCCACATTGTATTGGTCTTGAAATCCTTTCATTGCTGCTTCTGTTTAGCCCCTGGCATTGTACGTGAAAAATCTCACGTACTATGTGAACTGGGTGTCGTGCGTATGCATACTTCATGTGTACGCATGATGGCTCAAACTCTTCTTGTAGTGTGTACGCATGGGTCATGCGTACCCATGATAGCCATGTCCTATGTAAAAGCCTTCACATCACACGTTTAGTCTTCTACATACCATGTTGAAATCGGGGATCATGCATACGCACAGGTCATGCGTACACATAAATGAGCAAATTCCACCTATTGTGCGTACGCATGGGTCATGGGTATGCACGGCTTTCATTTTGGCGTTGTACGCCAATTCTTCCAGGTTGTACATTGAGGGACTCAGTGCCCCTGGGAGTGCGCTATAATTTGGCATGGAACGTGAGCAAGGTCACGTTGTACGTGAAGTTTTCTATTCAATTCAGGGGGATTTCTGTTTGTATCCATAGAGCTTTTGTTTTGCTCCTCCATTCTTGCTCTTCTTGCTCAAAGTGGTTCCTTGCCTCCTTTTCTCTTTGATCATTGTCAATTCTCTTCCGAATTTCCTGAAATCAATGAATACATACTAACTCAAAGTATTGCTCAATCAAGCATGAAAACATTGTTTAAGTTGCAATAATTCTTAGTTTATTGAATGGAATTCTAAGAGAAAAATACTAAAGATGCACATGCATCAATCATCATCATCATCATCATCATCATCATCATCATCATCATCATCATCATCATATAGTGGGTTTTATGCTATTTACTTAGGCCTTTTTTCTGATAAAAGGGAGCCCGTGAAAATAAAAAAAAAAACAACAGCCATCTATTTCGGCCCAAGTCCACAATGCAGAGTTGAAAAGGCAGCGCAATAGAGATAGTCTGTATACACTTGCCACTCCCTTTTCGACTACCTGTCTTTATCCACAATCTTCATCACCCAAAGAAGTCTGCTTTCGACGCTTTGCCTCCCACTAAGAAGTTTTGTGGACTCTCCCTAATACCATTCCATAACTCCACCATCTATGATTGATCAGGTAACCCATGCCGCTTCACTCGCCTAATATCTCGTATTTTTTGTGGTCTTCTTGTCTCCATGTCCATTTCATATAGAATTGAAATAACAAAACCCTACACCACGTCTAATGGCTCCTTCTTAGTTTTGTTTTCATCAACAAAAGTCATTTTTAGTTGCATGTTTGCTATTGTATTCTTTCATTTTTTATGCATTAAGTAAACCCTAGTTGCACTGTTTTAAAAATGAAATGGGATGTCTGCTTTATTCTTTGTGTTATGCTTTTAGTAATCCCAAATTTCATTGTTTGAAAAAATGAAATGGCAGCTCTCCTTCCTTATTTTTGTTACACTTTCAGTAGACCCCGAATTCTATTTTCATGTTTGTTTGTATTAGGCACACATGTTTTCCTCTAGAGGTAGGCGACCAGCAACAAGTGGTCAACATGACCACCAACAAGATTGTATGTGTTTTTTAAAGCTGATAATCAGGCCAAGCTCCTTCAAACTGGTAAGCTACAACCCCAAACCCTAATCCACCTTACAAAACTATTTTGGTATGACTTGCTAAGCTCCTTTACAAAAAAAATTAGGTTTTTCTACAATGCTCAATGTCTTACCCACAGTTTTATGCTGTTGAAGAGTCCTTCTGATCACTCTAGATGTACTATCGAACCGAAACCCCTACATCAACCTAGTTATCCTTGATGGAAGGGGTGTCCATATTCAGTGCTATTGGATGTTACAAGAAGATGGAAACATCGCATTGACGTGAGGTTGGTTACAGTTCTACCAAATGTACCAAATCACCCAAGACTCCATTCTCTTTTGTAAACACAAAGGAAACTCCAATTTTCAGGTCTGTATCTTCGATTTTGGTACTCGAAAATAGCTACCAGCTCTGCTAGTTTGAAAGGCAACCCTCTAAAACTAGAGGCAAGTTCAAGGGTACCAAATGTATCAACAATCATTCATCCGAGAAGGCTAAAGCCATTGCTGCAAAATTCAACACCAAATGTCCCTTCTTTGTGATGAACCTTACTGGACCCATATTGTGCTAGCACTTGTTGGTAAGCCAAACTAACTCCAACTTCTTTTTTTAATACTAATTTTACATGTTGTATACCTACACTAAATTATACTCAGATATGTGCCTTCTGCTTTAATATCTATCTGTTAATATTTTGTTCTTATATTGTAATCAGCCAAACATGCGGCACCTAAGCCATTTCACTTGTCAGAAGCACCCAATCCAACTTGCACATGGCCACATTGAGGTTGCAAGATGCAACATCAGATACACTGGCAAAAGAGACAGTAGCTTTAGGATAATTTCTGGAGAGTGGGTAGAGTTTGCTCACTTGTGCAACTTCAAGCCCGAACGTGTTGGAGTGTTGAGGTTGTCAGCCGTGAACTGGTAACAATCCTTGTGGTCCAAACCTTCTAGACAGCTGGAAGATAATGAATATCTACATCTTTTTCGTACTTTGTAAGACTTACAATATGTAGGTTATACTGTTATTTAACTTTGACATTGTTATTGATACACTACATTAAGTATTTTGAAAAACTATCTCACTAGTTGCAGGTGGCTTATTTCCAACAGCCTAAATTACTAAGAAAATATGCTTTATAAAACTTACCAGCATAATGTGGTTCATCTTTTGTTCCCTTCTTCTACGATTACACTAGATACATGCGATTGTGTTTTATCTATTTACATTATTATCTAACATGACTACTATATATCGCCCACATATTAACATTAATTTTTCATTACATAAAATGGTTGCCACATTCTACACAACCAAATTTAGACATGATTTCCATAGAATAAATGTATATTTTGTTTTTGTCATAGCACAAATGTATATTTGCACATTTTGTTTGCAAATCTAATTTTTTTTTCTAACACTATCCAAATTTCATTTAACAACAACTACTTACCCTTCCAAAATGGCCTAGCAAATTAGGCTATAGCAACTATATTTTCTTTTTGGTACATGTAAACAAATATTTTTTGTTTACCTCCCTTGCAAAAAATCGACCACATTTGTCAATAATGAGTTTTTGTTTACCTCTCTTGCAATAATGATTTGTCACCTTTGTCAACAATCTAATGCTTCATCATTAAGCTAATACAACTAGACTGCCATTGACCGGGTTGCAAATACTAAAAATTTTGGGATAAATTTCCCACACCCCATACCTCCTGTACGAATTGAAGCATAGCCACACATTTGGCATATTCGAACTTGGTTCTTTAAGGACCACATTCAACTTTTCCCACCAAAGACAAAGCTATGTTTTAAAATACTCATAATGTTTAATTTGTATCAATTTTATCTTCAATATTTTTAGAATTTTTTATTTAAATTATAAATATTATATTTACAAAAATGTATAAACAGTAGAGTATTTATCGAGATGCACAACATGTCATATTCCGGATACTGTGCTAAAAATCACATTAAAAGCACATTCTGGTACCCTATGGTCACCTTTTTTGTAAAAACCGTGACCATAGCTTTTTTTTTGTCACGATAAAAAACCGTGGCATAGACCCAAAATATTGTAGTGAGACTTAAATCACATCCTGAATGTACCTAGGATAAGAAACAAAAGCAAGAAATTAGTACTGATTACCCAAGATACGTTCTTAGAGGTTTTTTGGGCTCAGTACCCGAGATGCATTTGAGGACAATAAAAATGGGAGCAATCAACATGTTTGTTTTTCCTTAATATCGTTTTCAGTTTTGAAAAGTTTGAAAAGCATACAAGGCTCAACTAGAGAGTTACGTACGGCCAGAAAACATTAACAGGCTGAATGCAACATGTCATATTTTTGGGACATTAGACCTTGAGGTTAGTTTTTCTATCTCTTATTTTGAATAGTTAATTAGTTGATACGTTACGATATTTTAATTTATTTAGTTTTTAGTTGATACGTTATTATATGTTAAATTTAATTAGTCAAAAAATATGATAAAATAATGACATATTAGTTTATCTAATTTTAATTAATTAGTTGTCATGTTAACATATTTGAACTCAAGTAGTTAGATGATACATAAGACATGTGAGTTTAAGTTAGTTGAATTCTTTAGTTAGGTTGATTTAAGTTAAATAATTAGTTGATATGATTGCTTACTTGGATGAGATTTGTTGAAAGAGCATAAACTTTAGAATTTGATTAATTATATATTGATGAGTGCTAACACCGATTTAGAAATTTCACAAGTTTAAAAGTTCAAGATTTGTCGTAGCTCTAAACCGGAATTTAATGCTTTTCAAAGTTTAGTTAAAAGTATCACAAATTTAAAATAAATACTGAAGTTTAATCCCATATCATTCTCCCTAGGAATCACAATCGAGTCCTCAATTATTGGCTATGGGAAAAAAGAGATTGATTGCAAGTAACAAAATTTAAATGGCAATAATTTAAAGAAGCAAGCAATAACTAAATATCAAGAGAAATTAAGCTAAGGACAATTAAGATAATTAATTAGGAAATGAAAAGAAATTCAAATTCTAAAAAGATCTTGATAAGGATTGAGTGTTAAGGATCACTACCCTTGTCACTAACCACAACATGATAATTATGAAGAGCAAACTCAATTCGTCAACCTGTACAAATTGAGAAAAGTCAATTAGGTTTAATTAATCCTAATCTACAAGTCGTAACTAACTTACTAAGTGAATTAGTAAAATATTAGCGTTAGTAGAAATAAGATTAATTAATATCTCTAAATTATCAATCAACTTGGACATTAGTGATTCAAAGTCACCCAATTTCTCAAACCCAAGCCACGAATAGAAAATTTACTCTATAACTAAGTAAAGTATTTTATCAAATACTTGGTAAACATAAAAGAAAAACATCATAAATTGCATGAATTAATAAAATCTATAGCAACCCAATGCAAGAAAGCAATAATAACAACTCAATTAAGCAATAGTAAAACATCAAACATCAAATTGCATTAAGAGAAAATGAGAATTCAACAGTGGTTCATAAACTAAAAATAGCAAAATAGAGAAATCAACAAGAAATTCTAAGAAATTAGGGTAGCAAAAAAAGAAATTATAAACTAAAAACTATAATTAAAAAAACTAAAACCTAGAATTAGAAAGAAAATTCAAGAAAACCCTTGAATTCTAGAAAGAAGTTGGAGCTTCTCTCTCTAGAATTCAAGGTCTAAAACCCTAAAAAACTAAAAACTAAGATCAATCCTTGCTTCAAATACTTCAAAAATGAGTTGAACTGAGCCCAAAATGGGCTAGAAATCGCGAGTCACATGTCATTTTAAGTGAGGCACGAGACTGGAATGATGCGTACGCACACATGCTGCGTACGCACAAATTGGGAAAGATGCGTTCACATGGATCGTGCGTACTCATGATTGGTAGCTTTGCCCAACTTTATTTCTTCATAAATTCTCTACTTTTGCATATTTTCCTCCATCTTTCCAGCTCACGAGGGGCAAGGTCACTATCACACTCCAGGATGTGGCATATGATTTTGGTTTGCACATAGATGTGACCCAATTGGTAGGTACACTAGAAATTTTTAGCAATTTCATGGATACCCCACATGGCAGTGGATTAAGGACTTGTTCGATGATAGGCCTCCACCCCAACCAAAGGACAGGAAGCAGCATTTTGAGCTCAAGATGACTTAGCTCAGGAACATAGTAGGCCACATTTTTCCAGGGACAGATACAGCTACTCTCTAACAGTATGCCAGGTGTTACTTCCTTATGTTGATTGGGAGATTACGGATAAGTCAGCCAACCTTGCCTTCTCAGATGGTTGCCACTCCTGGAGGACTTCCATTTTTACAGACGGGTTGTCTTGGGGATCTTCATTGCTGTCGTACACCTACCATACGTTGTGCAGCATTTCCCAGCATGATAAGACGGCCATTGTCGGGTGCCTACCATTAGTGATATCGTGGATTTACCACCGATTCCTGTATTTCTGTCCACTGGCTATGATGTTGTCAGATTTCCTTGTGCTTCGAGGAAATTATTGTTTATTTTTGTTGTGTTTGTTACTATGTACAATATTGAGAACTGAATATAATTCCTGGATTATTAGGTTTGTGGGACTTGATAGCAGATGAGAGACCACCATCATGACAGAGGCCTACGATTGTGGCACAGGCTGGATGTTCTCAGGTTTGATGAGGTACGTTATGTGGAATCTTCCTATGATATACATGAATTACTCTTCTAGTACTAAATAGAGTATTGTGCGTGTTTTCAGTTCCGATGGACACCGTACGACAATCCCCAGCTGCAGTAGATGTCTCTTGGATTAGAAGTGTTGGAGAGATTCATACATGGAGAGTCGTGGTGCCATTAGTATGCTTTCACTTTGTAGAGTTCCATCATATGGATTGTAACATTCTAATTACCCTAAGCCTTATCTCATACCGTAAAGCAAAGGTTAACTAGAGGTTACGACAATCCTAAGACTCATACATAAATATATATAGAAGGAATAATAATTCTAGAAATTCGATGAAAGAATAAGCCCAAAAAAAGAGTTACAAAAGCGCAAAAGGTTCTCACAGGGCTACAAACTTAAGGTACAATATAAAGATATAAGATAACAAAATATGAGTGTGTATAAGAGGATATAATAGTAATAAGAAACTAGCCTCGGCCCGCGGAGTTTAGGCCGACTAGTGTTATACAAACATACTAAATTTTGAAAGTAAAACAGCTTATACAATATTTTCCTCAAAGTAAGCCTCTAAGGCATAGATAAATACAAAAGTGAGAGATCTACATAAAATAAACCAAATTACTTCCAAAACATGATAAAGGTCCTCCGCTCTATCACCATCAAGCAACTCACCGAGGTAGGTGTGACCTGCATCTAAAAATAACAACAAAGTATGGAATGAGAATCGGAGGTTCTCAGTATGGTAACAGTGACCAGTAATGTAAGATATAAGACCATGGAATGCCAGAAACAATCTTAGAGCTTTATATCCATCATAAGATTCAACTTAAAGCATACTAAAATTAAAACCATAGCTTTAAAACCTTTATAAAAAGGGGTAAACTAACTTAAGAGATTTCTAACTATCATTTCACCGCTGTCTCACAGCCTTCGCCAGCCTAACCGCCATGCGATCCCATCGCCACCGCCTTCTGATCCTCCTCAATCCCAGTAGAAAACACAAGTAATAGCAATGCCAGTAAAGCACGAGTATAAGCATGTATATCAAGTAATTCAGGAAGTAACTAAGCATGCTATACAATTAGGCAAACAATTCAAGTCGGCAAAGCAAGCAATCGGAGATGCACATGATGAATGCCTGTCCTATTGGCTGTGATATCACATTGTTGGTTCAACTGCCAACCTGACACACCTCCATGGAGATGTCGCCCTTCGGTCTCATAATGGGAACCCCCGAGATATCGTGCTCGGATCACAGTCCAGGATGTCAGTGCCTGCACACTATAGTGATTCCGAATGGATGCGAGCGGGATACTCTTGCCACGGACCTCACATCTCAACGTAAGCGGGACTAACCACCGCCCTTACGCTGCCGCTGCAACCTTGATAGGCGGGATCCAACTACCGTCCCTGCCAGGCGCATAGCGTCTCAACAATTTTAGTATAAAAACAATACATCAGTGGTTTTCAAAACCATTTCATTCAGTATATCAGTGATCCATCATTCCATTCCAAGTCCCAGACCCATCTCAACCACCATCAATTCATAATTTCCACAATTCAATGTCAATGATCATCAACCTAATACTCTGCCTTCTCACTCAACTAAATCTGTCCTCAGTATTCCAGAAACCTAAGTCTCTGTTTTCTAAACTTTTTACAAGAAAATATCTAATTAAATTTACCTAAATCATCTCCCATATTTTGACACCTAAAAACAAGCTAAAGGATCTTAGATAAGTGTCACTGAAGTTTACAAGCTTGCCGGGAAGGTAAAATAGGCAAAAACAAGAGTTTTATAAAAAAAAATAGGGCAATGTGTGTACGTATAGGGTTATGCGTACGCACGCACAAAAGGATTTTCAAGAAGTGTGTGTACGCATAGTAGTGTGTGTACGCACAGAAAGTAAAAGTTTTCATTTTAAACACGCGCACAGATACGTGGGATCGCCCTGAACAGATTGCCATTCCCAGCGTGTGCGCGCGCACAAGGTTGTGTGTGCACACAACTTGCAAAATTTTGTAGGTTGTGTGTGCGCACAGAGCGTGCTAGCGCTCCCAACAGTAGGCATCCCTCTGTGTGCTGGTGCGTACACACGTTTTCAAAAATACACAGGGTGTGCGTGCGTACACACAAGGCTGTGTGTACGCCCAAGTTAAAATACAGCCACTGCCCAGAGTGCGCGTACAGCAGTGTGCGTGCGCACACAAACCATAAATAAAAAATTCTGCAACAACACAGAATTTAGTTTTCTGACCCCAAATTCCAACGATCATATCTCTCTTTACAAAATTCAGATTTCTACATAATTTATACCGTTTTAAAGCTATTTGAATTATATTTATTTTGATATAAAATTCATTAAGTTTTGAAAACTGTAGCTCAAGATATGATCCGTTGAAGTTCATCAAAAATCCAATTTTACCAAAGACCACAAGGATCTCAACTTACCAAAATTTTCAATCAAAACCAAACCAAAACCACACCAACTTCAACTCACATTAGTTCTTACCATATGTATCACATTCCACCACTCATATCATCAAATTCTCATACCCAATTATCAATTATGTCGCCTTAACCCATTTCTCACATAACAAACTCATCAATCATCGTTCCATCACGACTAATCATGAGAAATCAACTTAAATTTCAACATCCAACATCATTTATCAACATCAATACCAACATCCATCAAAATAACTCAAAATCATAAAATCATCATACATCATCATTTAACAAATTCAACAACCAATTTAATCCAATCCTATCCTATGGTCACTAGGCTAAGTATCCAGAAATATTATATATTACATAGAGGAAACCGAAACCATACCTTGACCGATTCCCAATATGCACTAAATTACCAAATTGAGTACAAATCAAGCTTCCACAAGTTCTCAAGTCACCAAATCCACTTCCAAGCTATTCAAGTCACCAACATTCTCCATACAACACCAATTCAAGCTATATACACATAATTCATAACTAAGTCAACCTAGGGTTCATCAAAATCACAATTTTACAAGGGTTAAGAGTGAGCTTACCTTACCCACATTTGATTAGGACTAAACCCAATAATAATCAAGTGCTAGAGTGTACCTAAATCATCAAAATCACAAGAACCACTCATACACTATAGCCAAATTCGAATCTGTTATGGGAGGAAGAACTGGGCGAAAAATTGGAAGTTTCTTACCACATTGTTCAGATGAAATCGAAGAGCTCAACAAGAACTTCGCGCAGCAAATGACGGCATGCGAATCGGAGCTCCGGAGAGTGAGATATGGCTCCAAGAAGAAGAGGATGAATAGTGAAAGGAAACCTTGCTCTCTTCTCCGTCAATTCACGTTTCTGCTGCTGTATGGTGTTAAAAGTGGCTTAGTTTGCCACTTAATGGACTTATATAATATTGGGCTTTAGCCCGGTCCAACCCGTTAGCGTTTTTGGCCCGTTTGATCCAACTTTTGGCCAAACCTTTAAAATTAGTACCCGGTTTTCAACTTTAATTTATTTTCCTAAGGTTTTCTACTATTTTTATTATTCTTACATAGTACCAGACAAACTTAAGCCGGTACATTCGGTTAATTTACCGGTATGCATTTTTACACAATTTTCCGAAGAAAATTACATTTTCTAACTCAGAAAAATCTACTGAGTCCAAATATCATATTTATATTTTCTAATTAATATTCTAAAATTTTGAACCTAATTCGGAAAATTAAATTATTATTATTCAATCATTAATTAATTGGTTAATTAATTCACGGTTCTTACATAGATAAGGTCAAGCGACAGCAAGGTGGGCAGCAACATTGGCCAGAGGACCCGGACAATATAGACCATCTTTTTGTTCTGGACGACCTGGGGTGACGATGTGTGGTGGCCTGATCGATACTGTGATTGGTATGATATGTGGAGGGAACACGACCAGCAGCAACGGATGGTCACTATTGAGGGTGTCCCAGATCCTCGACCCACACAGGACTACTTGATTTGGTGGAAAAGAGCGTGTATTGTTGCATTTTCCTTTTGGAAATGATGCATTGGCTGATCTGAGGGTTACAGCCCCACCTACGGAGATTCCCCTGGCAGCCCTGAGTTAGACGGATGTGTTAGACCTTCCATGGGATGCTCCAAATCGCAGGCGATGGGCGAGGAGGCCCGTCAAAGATGATATCCGGAGGCCAGTCCAAAAGGTCCAAGATCAGCGAGGGAGACGTGCACTAGTGGATGTTCATTTGTTAGATGAGGAGGCAGAGTATGCACTCCAGGAGGAGGTCCATGAGTGCTCTCCAGTTATGACACAACAAGATATCCCATAACCACTTTCTTTGCTGGGCATAAGGCGAATATTGCGAGGGACTTCATGCCAGGTTCCTCATCAAGGAAATAGCAGCATGATCCATCCTCCTCAGTAGCACAGCAGGACGGCGACGACGATTTGTTAGAGCGAATTGACTTCGACATCAACACACCAAATCAGGTGTGTTTTGACGAGTTGTATGATCTTATGCGTGCACCGGTAGATATCATGGACGAACTCACCGATTGGTATCGTGGTAGAAGAGATTAGTTGGTCCATCAGGGAGCCTAGTCATCCATATCTTGGGTACCCATATATAGCTTGCCAACAAGACCCTACGAACCTAGGCCATCTACGACTCCTATCGTACAGTAGCAGACTCCACCACAGTAGGATTATACACAAAATTTTTTGACGTATGAGGCAGCATAGACTCCTCTAGTATATCTGCCGATACCACTTTTAGGACCATACCAGCCGACAGTGCTACCTTATTACCCGCCAGGTCTGCCATCTCATCCAAGTTATCAGTCAATCCCACCACTGGTGTATCAGTCATTTTCCCATCTGCCGACCCTACAGCAGACTCCTCCTACACAGCACCAAGCTGTCATTCATCCTCGCCCTAACCTCAGTGATAAACCACTATGTTATGGTAAATTTTGGGTTGAAATGAGTAAATTTTATCAATTTATCTTGCATTTATTCACTGAAATAGCATAGTTTTGTGAACTTCTCCTAATTGTGCTTAATGGTTAAAAACGTGCTTTTTAGCCTCTTAAATTGCTAAATTTAATTCACTTTTATTTCATTCGATGCCTTAATGTGTTTGTTGAGTGGTTGCAGGCCTAGAAGGCAAGGATGACATGAATAAGCGAAAAAAAAGCATGCAAAAGTGAAAAATTCATGAAGAAATGGAGTTTGGAGTTCCTCATGGTCATGCGTACACATGTCTTATGCATACACATGAATCCTAACTTGCGCGTACGCATCCTTTGCGCGTATGCATCTTTCGCATGAATTCCAATTTGCGCGTACGCATAAGTAGCGGCGCGTGATTTACTTAAAATGGCACGTGAGTCGCGATTTCAGGACTTTTTTGGGCCTAATCCAACTCATTTATGAGTATTTGATGCTGAATTCAAGAAGGATCAAGAGAGAGCAATTAGTATAGTTTTAGGCCATGTTCTAGGTTAGATTTTTAAAGAGAGAAGCTCTCTCTTCTCTTTAGAATTTAGGATTTTAGGTTTAGTTTTTTCCTTAGTATAGGTTTTAATTCTTGTTTTAGGATAGATTTGCTTACATTTCCTTATTTTATTGTCTTCATTTTTCTTGTCTTGCTTATTAGTTTCTCTAATTTTGATTTATGAACTCTCTTGTTAATTTTATTTTCTTTTAATGCAATTTGATGTTTTATGTTTTCTTGATGCTTGTTTGAGTTATTGTTATTATTTTCTTGAATTTGGTAGTTTTAAATTTTACTAATTTTTTCCATTTATGATACTTTGTATTTATGCACTTTAGGTGTTTGATAAAATGCTTGAATTAGTTTTAGCGTTGATTTTTGCATTCTTGGCTTGAAATTGAAAAACCAGGTGACATTGAATCATTAATGTCTAATTTGCATTAGTAATCTAGAGTTATTAGTTAATCTTGTCTCCATTGATTATAATCGTTTGCTAATTCAATTAGTAAATTGATTAGGACTTATGAATTAAGATCAACTATGCCTATTTGACTTTCTCCTAATGTTGGAGATGACGAAGTAGTATTACTCTTGATAATTGTTATATTATGATTAATAACAAAGATAAAAAACTTTAATTCTCAATCCTAACTAAGATGCCTTTTTAGCATTTATTAACTCAAAAAAAATTTAAACATAAGAATAAAATCAAAATTTATTGAAACATTAAAAATAAAATTAAAACAAATTAAATATTAGAAGTTCTTTTAAATATTAAAAACAAAAACTATACTTTATCCTAAAAATTATCATTTAATTTTAACCAATTTCATATTTTTACATTCACATACATTTTATTCCATATAATTATACAAATTTAATTTCATACCCTTTTTTTTCCTATTGTCCTCACTCAATGGATCAAAGTCGGATGACGATCCAGCGAATCATATTGATCCAGAAGTGTTCAACGGTTGAAATAGTGACGTTGACAGCATAGGGTTATGCAATTGATTATAAATGTTGTTAGGATTAACTATCAATATCAAAATTTGATCTCTAAAATCTATTTTTAAAATATATATTTAATATTTAATTCTTTTTATTTTATTTTTAAATCTTTCGAAAATTTATTTGTCGTTAATATTTTTTGAAAATTTTTTTTGTCAATAATCTAAACTTTTGAGTATCATTTTAATAGTTTACTCATGTAGTTATATTATTAAATTTTAAATCGTTAGTTTTCTCGTCACCAATTTAAATACTCACTTTAATCTCTTGGACTTAAATATCACACTTAAACTACATACATACTCGTACAAATATATAATTCCACTTCTATACTTACTTTCTTTACTTACTTTCTTTTTTTGTGCCAAGTATTCACGCAGGACGAAAAAAAGCATGAGATATATAACATGAAAAATAAACTATTGAACAATTATTGATCTAACAATCAAAGAATGAACACACAAAATGACAATGGAAAGAAAAGAAAAGAAAGGAAAAGAAAGGAAATAAATTGAGTAGATTTTTTTTTAGATGTGTTTGAATGAAAAGAAAATAAGAATGAAAAAAATGTTATAAAAAGACAATTTTATTTTATAATATAAAATATATTAAAAAAATGAAGGGTAATATTGGAAGTGATGAGAATTTTTTCTCTCTTTTCTTTTTAACATTAGAGAAAAAAAAATTGATGGGTCCTACCAATTTTTTTTATCCCTTTTCTTTTCTCTCTAATTTCTCTTCACAACCAAACAATCAAAAATAATCATTTTTCTTCCTCTTTTCTTTTCTCTCTTTTCTTTTTTTCTATTTTCTCCTCAAACAAACATAAACCCTAGTGCTATATATATAGGATATTATCTGTGAAACAGAAAAAGATTCATACAAGCTAAGGAATAAAGACAAAAGGAGATGAACATAAATGTTTCTTATTTTCTTTTAAAAAAGCACAGCAAATATTAATACATGAATTCTTTATTTTTTGAATATAAAAAATTAAACAAATTTCACACACAGCATTCAAATGCATCTTTATATATGATGCCCATTATTTCACAAAATGCTTCTTACTACTTGCAATTTTTATGGAAAGATTTCAATGAGAGATCTTAATCCCAAAGCTGATAAGTTTATCTTGTAGCTACTAAAACCAGCGGAAAAAATTAAGTTTGCCCATTCTTTTTCGTTTCTCTCTTTTCCGTTGACTTCTACCATCATGAACATATCAAAGAAAAGTTGGGTTTCAATTGATTCAATATCTTTATCACTCTTTTCATCACTCACTACCATATCAATGACAATAACTTTTCCTTTTCTTCCTTTGCTTCTTGTGATAATTGCTTCCTTGCATTTCTTCAGTATTTTGATACATTTTTCGTCATTCCAGTCATGCAATATATACTGCATTTCAGGCAACGTAAACATTATAACGAGTTAATAACTATTTGAATCACTACTTGCATATCATACAAGTATTACCCTAAAGAGTAATACAAGAAAAAATAGTATTTGTATTAAAAAAATTGTTACAAAAATTATTAACTTTATTATTAAATAATTTAAAGCTTGTTATAAAATTGGTTTTAACAAAAAAAAAAAAGAAAAATTGAATATTAGATCCCATGCTTAATGATGTTAGTTTTAATCCATCCTTATTGTATTCATTATCTGATTTTTAAACTCATATTGAATATTGAATGATTTGGCTCAACTTGTTCCTTGTTTTGATAAGTTTTTTCTTGATTGGAAGGGTTTTTTTTTAATTGATTTTTTAATCCGTGGTTTCAGAAAAAGCAATAATTTCCACTCTCTCTATTATAAATCATGGCAAATTAAAGTGGACGATGAGACATCACTAACCATAATTATTTTCTTTAAGGGCGGTCGAACGGACTAGTCTAATAATCCATTTAAATTTAGCTCGTTTAAGTTGACAAGTTAAATAGGTTAGTCTATTTAAATTTATTTTATTCGTGAGCCATAATTTTTTAATTCAGACTATTTATGATTAGTCAAATTGATTAAATAGATTAGTTTATTTATCTTTTTATTTTATTTTTTTTTAAATTTAACAAAAAATATCACTTTCAAATTTAAAGTACAAAAAATATGTATGTACTTTTTATTAACGAAGTGGTCGATTCTTCGTATCATAAAATTTATCGATAATAGAATCTGTGTCAAATTTTTTAGCAATTTCTTTTCAATATAATTAAAAGACAATTAGCAAGAAATTAACCTTTCATTTTGTTTATGAGTTATTTTTCACCATATTCATCGCTGAAAAAGATCTCTCAGTTGTAATAGTTGAAACAGAGATAATTAATACCAAATGAATCAAGAAGGACGCTCACAAGAAGAAAAAAAATCCACTTTATGGGATTTGAAAAATTTTATTTAATAAAAAAATATTAGTAATAATATCTTTTTAGATTTTTTTAATATTGTTACTTACTTTTTTAGATATTAGAAATCATTAATATTTAGGTTAGGTTGGACTTTTATTTATATTAGGCTAAATACTAAATAAATTTAAAAAAAAAATTAAATCATACTTAATAACTTATTACTATTAATCTTTTTTTTTATAAAAACGGTCCCGCTACGTTACCAACAGCATTTCTGCCAACTTCTACCAACTCTTATTTATAATTGTGTTTAATGGAAGTGTCTTCGTGGATGTGTCTAATAAAAATATTTTTTTTATGGCTGTGTTTAATAAAAGTGTCTTTATAGATATATTTTCTGGATGTGTCTCTTTATATATGTGTTTAAAATATAATAATTAATTATTGTTAGTAATAAGTTGGCAAATAATATGTTGATACCCTATACTTTTCCTTAAAAAAATTGGAGGACCGAGGCCTCGACTCGCCCGTATGTCCGTCTTTGATATTAGCATATTGCCATATTGGCTATATTTAACCTACAGGCTAACCCATTATTTTTTTTGAATTAATCGAATTTAACCCGTTTAATTAGCCTGAAATTTTAATGGACTTAATTTTAGAGGTAAAATTCAGATAAAACAAGTTGATCCAATTAATTTAACCCATTTTAACGACCCTAAATCTACTTACTATTAACCAGAATAAATAATGAGTTCATTAGCTTATATATGGTTTAAGAACACACATTAAAATTATTAATTCAAAGTTTTTACATAAAAGTTTATATATAAACTTTAAATTTCTAATATATTTATTAAATAAATAAAAAAATTTCTAAAAATAATATAACGTTATATATTTCTTTAATTAAATCATAAATAATTTAAAAATAATCTGACTATAATTTAGAGGTAACACGGTTTATTGATCATTGGAGAAAATTTTTTTAATATTGTGCTCAGAACAGTATTATTCCTAAAATTGACTCATTATGTTTATATATGTTATATCGCATTTTTTCAAATTTATTAAAATAACAAAATAGCAACGCTGTTTTTATTTTCATAATTTAAAAGAAAAATAAAAAACAAAACAACGCCGTTTTTTATTTTAATAATTTAAAAAATAATGAAAAAAAAAAGAAATGCCGTTCAGCATTGTCAAACTAAAAAAAATTCTAATAAAAACGTCAATGACGTTCTTTTTAAATTAATTAAAAAAATTCTTCAGACAAAACGCTAGTGGTTTTTAATTTTTATGACTTTTGAAAAGTAAAAGACTTTTCTCGTAACAGGATAAAACTCACGTGAAGTCTAAATAACATAGTAAGATTTTTTTTATTTAAATAAAAAAAATTCATTTACCAATTTAAATTGAAATATAAAAATTTATCAACTTTTATATTTAGTATTATTTTCATAGTTAATTAATACGAAAATAAATTTTAAAAAATACACACAGTTATAGCCAGCGAAAATAAAATAAATGCATTGTTCCATTTCCTCACACATTACTGCCAAAAATAAAACAACTATTTTTTTTCACATTTTCGTTATTGTTGAGAGCAAAAATGGATCGGTTTTAGCCCCAGACTAAAGCTATTATGCTATGTCGTTATCAATGAGACATGTATATGCTGTCTTTTATTAACTATGTTATTTAAATTTTATAATTTCCTAGTAGCTTAGATTTAAAAGCACCTATTTTAAAGGTTTTATATAGGCACAAATGTTAGTTTTATTTATTTTTAAAGTG
>NC_029787.2:22997379-22997660 GCF_000816755.2 Arachis ipaensis
TTATATTTTTTCTTTTCAATCGAGTCCCTATTCTACTTTTAATTTTATAATTAGATCTTTTTTATGTAAAAAATATGTGATTAAAGATCTAATTAAATTTTTAATTGTGGATATATTCAATTTACAGAAAAATATTCAGTTAACTCTAATATTTTTTATGCTAAAAAAGATCTAATTATAAAACTAAAAATAATGTAAAGACCTAATTAAAAAAATAAAATTAGGTTAGTTTAGTGATTAATTTACTAATCTACTTAAACAAATGTCAAATATTCAAATTC
>NC_029787.2:22997692-22998116 GCF_000816755.2 Arachis ipaensis
ATATATTTTAAATATTAAAATAAAATTAAAAAACACTTATATAATTACTCAAAAGATTATCTATAATATCACAATATCCATACAAAATCCAAGTTCAATGGTGAGAGTTCCTTTTCATCATCTCTCTTATCTAACCATCACTTCAATTAGATGAAAGTTCAATATCTCTCTTTTATATGCACCGACACATACATTTTCGCTTCCAAGAACAACGAAAATATAAAAAGGAATATTTTATTTTTGTTGGCAGTGTTTACGAAAATGAAAATGAAAAAGTAAATTTATTGCATTTTTGTTGCCGCATATATTTTTTAAAATTTATTTTTGTGTTAATTAACGGTAAAACTGACACTAAATATACATATTAATGAAGTTTCGTATTCTAATTTAAAATGATCAATAATTTTTTATTTAAATTAAAAAA
>NC_029787.2:22998208-23000140 GCF_000816755.2 Arachis ipaensis
TATTAATTTTCATTAATTATTTATTTTTTACTTTTGTGATTTTTTTTCCTTTTTTTTATTGATAATAAAAATTTAATATACAATCTCAACAGTTAAGAACATCTCAATAAAATGAGAACCATTATAAAAATATATATCACTAAAAAGTTTGTTTTCTAAAAGTAAAATGCGTAAACGTGACGTTTTCTTAAAATCCTAAAATCCTAAAATTACGTAAACGTCAATTCACTTTGTCTGATCTGCATCGAATAATGGACCATTCTTGTCAAACCTTATCATTTTCATCATATACTAGAGTGGAGCAAAAAATTTCATTCATTGAGTCATGTGACTTTTTTCCTTTGATCTATATTCAATGCTTGCACAATTGGTATATCCAAGCATGATTTGTATATTGAGTTTATGTTGTTATACCCAATGAGAGAAAAAAAAATGAAAGATTACAAAAATAAAAAATAAATAAAAATAAATAAATAAAAATAAATAAATAATTGATGAAAATTAGTAAAATTTTAGGAGAAATAAAAATTGTTAATTATGAAAAATAAATAAAAAATAATTAATAATATATTTATTTTTTTATAAAAAGATTTGGTCTTTTTTTTTAAGTATTATAAATATTATAAAAAATTTTAATATTGGTTTAGTTTAATTTATTTTTAATAAGTATAAAAAATTAATTTTTAATTAATTAATATTAATTAAGTTTTTTATTATAAAATTAATTTTAACCCTTATTTTTTAATCGGTCAATAGCGAAACTAATTTACCTTCAAGAAAATGGCATCTGAAGGAGGAATTGAGTCAAACATGTCCCCTCCAACATATTTGAGATTCCCACTTCCTTGCAAGCCATCAACAACATGTGGAAGATCAAACACAACACACTCCATTTGTGGAAATGCCTTAGCAATAGCCTTAGTCATAGTTCCTGTGCCTCCACCAACATCAACCAAAGACTCCAACCTTTCAAACACACCCTTACACTTGTCAAACAAAACACTTGAAACAAATGGAGTATCGGTTTCCATGGCATCATTGAAGAGCTTATTGAGTCTTGGCTCAACGCCAGCATAGTCCCAAAGTGCCATCCCATGTGTCATGTAGAACGGGGTGGGACTATCATTTTTGAACCATGCTGGCAACTCGCACCACGGCTTTGTTAAAATTGGATCAAATACGACGGACAAGTAAGGGAAAAGACTCATGGGGTTGTCTTTAAGCAACAACATGGATGCATCGGTTAGGGCATAACTCGATTCTGGATCGCCTTTGGAAGAGATTTGTTTAGAGAAAAAGCCAGAATGAGTCAAAATTCGCATCAGGCGGTGGATGAATTGTGTTTTGTTGGGATGGATTTGTAGAGAAGAAATGAGTTTTGAGAGTGGCATGGGTTGGCCATGGTTGTGTATGGCATCTGGAATTCCCAAGTCAATTGCACATTTGAGGGACATGGAATTTATGAAGCTGAAAAGTTGGTGCCATACACGGCTTTGAGATTCAAGCAATTTGGAAGCATAGTCTACACCATTGGATTCCATTATTATTGCAACCTGAACTAAAAGTATATCTGTATGTTTGAATTTGTAGAACACTAAACAACATTGGTCATATTTATAGAGAATCCTGGTGTGTGTCACCAAGATAATAATGAAGGGACAGTATAATAATAAGCCACCTACTCAAATGAACATGTTAAAAATATATTTTTATGAAGATTCTTATGTTAAAAGTGTATTTTGTTTGTTATTAGCCACACTTTTAAAAAAATAACATTTTTGTAACACATCAAAATCAAACCATACCATTCATAATCTAATAGTAAAAAAAAACATTTTTATATAAAGATAATTGTAACATTTTTATGGTAATATCCACCTAATAATAAAGTATGAGGCTATTTACCCAAAAAAAATGAAGTGAATTCGTGCC
>NC_029787.2:23000147-23006367 GCF_000816755.2 Arachis ipaensis
AATAGTCATTAAAAATTAAATCTCTTCTAATATTATCAATTTACAATTTTTCAAAATTTTATATTTCAGGTTCTATTTCAATTTTATGTAATTCACTGAATACTCCAACAGCAAATTTAAAATTTACAAAATTTATACATAAATTGTGAGAGCCTATAGACTATAGTTTTACATAATCTAAAACACAACATACAATATGGTAAATTGCAGTGGTTTATGAAAAAACATGATATAAACATACACCATAATCTCTGACGTATCTTTCAATAGATAATGGGAGGTAGTCATGATCCTCCTAACAATTTAAAGATATATTTAGTAGGTATATATCATAAACTATGACTAGTTTTTTTTTTTTTAATGGTAGGATTTGATTTTCATTAATGTAAATAGATGGTCTAAAATAGACTAGAGGTAAGGATAAAAAATGAATAGATCTACCAATATTTTAATACATATTTTTGATGTTTTTTCATAGCCCTCTGAATTGTTGCCAAGACCTCAAATGGGGATTTGACGGCCTTCAAAGATGAAAACATTTCTGACTTTTCAAATTTGTCAGGTAATATTTACTGCGAGTTCTCTTCTTTCTTTAGTTGCTTCATTTTTTCTTAATTCATTTTTCAGTCTCCTCCACCATTTTTAGATTTTTTCTTGCTGGTCTGGTGTGGACAAATTTGTTGCTTGCCAAACATCCTTTGATTTTGTGTACTCCCAGAAGCAATGAAAGGTTGATTCCTCAACTTGGTTGCATCGCCGACAGATTGGGTTCACTGTTTGAATTTGGGATTGGATCTTCTGAAAAACAGGTAGTCCCTCATGCATAATCTTCCAAAAGCAGTTCTTAATTTTTGGATGACAATTTATTTTCTACAAATTAGACCATAATGTTTTGTGTTGGCACTGTTCTGGCAGGTATTCCAAAGGTGGGTGAAAAAATTGGAAGCTTATCATGTATGCCGAGTTCACAGTGAAACTACCTTCTTTTCCTTTCATCCAGGTAACTCTATCTTCTATTCCATGTATCTGTGTGTTGAGAATCGTTATAGCAATTTCTGGACTGAAGATTGATTGAATTAGTGGTTGATTCCATGACCTGTTAGGTAGAATTAAGTCTGAAAACTTCTCTGGTCTTTCTTCTATATGTTGTGAGAGATTAGGAGTGATGGCTACATAGTCTTTGACCCATGAATCCTCCCTAATTCGAATAGATAGACCTCTGTCCACTTCCCAAAAATTTTCTTTCTCTAAGACTTTTCTTCTTTCCATTATACTACGCCAATTCCATAGACTATCACTAGTTTAGTTGGCTAAGATTTTTTTAAATAATTTAAAAGGTGAATGCTATGGTGTTTGATAGATAGTATCTATTCAAAGGTACTCCGAAACTTAAGTCAGTATGATATTTTGTTTGAACTTAATCCAAAAGAAATGCTTTACCTTCCTTTATATGATGAATTCTTCGTCCGTTGCATTCTCGGTAATCAATCGTCGGTTTTCGAAATCATTGGCTTTGTAACCGACCTTATTATGCCGTTTGGGATGTCGGTTATGATAGGAGTATTGATGTCACCGAATTATGGCTCATCCAATCCGAGTAATAACGGATAATGATGAGTTATAGCGCACGCCAATAACGGTAATGGGGCCGAGTTATAACTCGTCTTAATGACGACCATATCACAGCCCCCAAGCTTAGCCTGAGGAGAGTTTTTTAATGAAGCAGGTTGAGCTTTTGCGATGAGTTATAACTCGGATAAGTGGGTTATTGAGTGAGCCCCCAGTTCAACGTACTTCATTAAAAGAGCTTTATTTTGAGTTACATGGGGAATCGTGCCCGTTTTTTATTGAGGAGAGAGAATGAGTGATGGTTGCATTAAAGTGTTGTTGGTTTCCAATGTGCCTTTCGTCGTTTGATGTGACTGAGGCAGTGGTGTTATCATTTGGAACGTTTTTTTGCTTTTGATTAATTACTTCTGCTGCTTGGAATTTTGGCGTTTTGGTTTTCTGCTTCTTTGTGAAGAATGAGCAAGAGAGGTATGGTTATGTCTCTCTGCTTCTGATTTCTTTCTTCCTTCTTCTCTTGTTTTTTCTGGTTGCATGCTGGTTTTAGTGGTTTTGATGGGGTTTGAAAAAGAGAAAAAGGATAAGATAGATTGGTTCTATGACTGGGTTGGGGATGATGTGAGGTCACGGATTTGGTTGTTCTGTGATGAAGCTGCCGTGAAAGAAGTGGATGTAACTAAAGTAGTGAGGCAGAGTTCTGGAGTTGAGATTGAGTTACTGCCATGTAGTGTTGATGATAGGGTTTATCACCGGGGTGGGGGTTTTGAATTTTTCTACATGCATAGCTGTGTTCTTGAGGAGTTGAGAGTTAGGTTACCATTTACAGAGTTCGAATGTCAGATTTTGAAGCAATTAAACTGTGCTCCATCACAGCTTCATCCAAATGGGTGGGCGTTCCTTCGTTCTTTTGAAATTCTGATGGAATTTCTGGAAGAGGTGCCGTCTGTTGACCTGTTCTTTTCCTTATTTCAAGCCAATGGGGTGTGGAAAGGTGGTTGGATAAACTTCAATAGCACCCCTGGATTTGGCATTTTCAAGCTATATAAATCTTCTTTTAAAGATTTTAAAGAGATGTATTTCAAAGTTAGAGGCCTGAAAAAAGATTTTCCTTTTTTCATAGATAAAAATCTGGCTGAGAAGTTTCCATTGTTTTGGTGCTCGGAACCTCAAAATATACTCGGGCCGGAGGTTATTTCGCCGGGGAATGTTTGTTTAATTGAGTTCCTGGTTGAAAATATTGATCGGAGAGATCTAATTTCGATGTATGAGCTTCTAAAGTGGGAAGAGGATAAATATGCTATTTTAGAATATTTGGGTGAGTTTTAAGGTTGCTTCTGATGTGTGTATTTCTTTTATTTGGATATCTAACATGCTCTGTGTTTTGCAGGTGGTAAATATCCCAGTGTTTTAGCTGCGTCTCTGAGGACGCGTTTTAAGAATAAAAATTTGGAGAAGGAGGTTTCATCTTCTAATGCTGAGAAAGTGGCTGCGACTGGCGAAGTTACTCAGCCTCGTCAAGGTCGGAGGAAGGTGATTGCGAAGAAGAGGAAATCTGACTTGGTTGAACTGTCCGAGGATTCTGGTGAAAAGGAACAAGGGGTCCCTCTTGAGGAAATACAGGCCTTCATGGGTAATCATAAAAGACTTCATGAAATTTCTGAACAAAGTGAGGGCTTTTCGGTGTGGGGAAAGGAGTATCCCTATATGGCTGTGGTGGACGAGTACTGTCAATCCTCGGCTGATGTTTCTCTTGCCAAGGAGGTTAGAGACATGGCGATTAGACAGTATATGCAGGTAGTGGCCGACCTTGTTTATTGTATTCGTCGTTTTTGGAAAACGTATAAACTTCTTGTATTGTTTTGCCTAGGTTGTTGGTTTGCGCCTTGCCAGTCTTGGGCGTAGCCAAGAGTTGAAGTTTAAGAAAGTTTCTATAGAAAAAGGAGAGGTCTCTTTGTTGAAGGAAGAGTTGAGTAAGAGCAAAAATGCTGCTGCCGAGTTTCAGTCTCGGCTAACTGATACTGAGAAGTTATTGAAGGAGACAAAGGAAAGTTATGCTCGGGATGTGGAGGACTTGAAGAAAAAGAAAAGTGATTTGGCGAGCATACAATCTCGCCTAATTGAGGTTACTTCTCAATTTAAAGATATGGAGAAGAAAAAAAGCTGATGAAATTCTAGACTCTTTTGTCGAGGGGTTTGAAAGGGCTTGCTTACAGGCGAAGTTTTTGGCGCCAGAAGCTGATCTGTCCGGGATGGATCCTGGAAAAATCGTCAGTGATGGCCAGATGATCGAAGATGATGGTGATGCGGAAGATGAGGCTGATAATGTGTAATCTGTGATTTTCTATATATGCTGCATATTTTGCTATTATAATTTTGTAATGGATAGTTATTTGTGTTGCTGTTTAACTTTGTTTTTTGTGGATTGTGGAACTGGTTGGATTGCGTTTAATGGTAGTGTTTTTTACTTAAGAAAAAGCTTGTTGATTGGTAGGAAATGAATATGAGAATTTTTCCTTTTTATTTGATATGACTACCGAGTATTGGCAGTTTGTTAATTAGACGAGTGATTTTATCGTCCGAGCTATATGGATAGTAGATAGTAATGAAAGAAAGATAAATCACATAGTTTGAATAGAGCGAGATATTTGATTTGTGACATATTGTGAATTGGTGTTCCTTTGAATACAAAGGTGCAGGTAGGCTAGCCTCGTTAAAACCTCTCCAAGCAAAACCCTTTGGGACAAAAACTTGGTAGTAGGAAAAAGAGTACAAGCCTGTCCCTGACTGTTAACTGTAGAACTTTTTTAGGGAAGAAACATTCCAGGTACTGGGTAGGACTTTACCATCTACTGATTCGATTTTATACGCTCCATTTCCGAGTACTGCTGATATTCGGTACGGACCGTCCCAGTTTGTTGCGAGCTTCCCATGTGATGGTGGTTTCTGAGAAGTTTCCATTCTACGAAGCACTAAGTCGCCTGTTACAAATGATCTGTTTTTTACTGATTTGTTTGTATTGGCGAGCTAGTGTGTGCTGTGATGCACGTTGCCGTAATGTGGCGATGTCTCTTATTTCTTCGATGATATCGAGTTCGGATCTCCAAGCTTCCTCCTGACTGTCGAGCTGTGTTCTGATGGAGTTTTGGAAGATCTCCAATGGTATCATAGCTTCAGAGCCGTATACTAGCCTGAATGGTGTTTCTTTTGTTGATGACTGTGGGGTTGTGTTGTATCCCCAAAGGACTTCGGGTATTAGCTCGGCCCAAAGGCCTTTAGTGTCATCTAACTTTTTCTTCAATGCGTGTAAGATGACTTTATTTGCGGCCTCAGCGAGTCCATTCGTTTGAGGGTGTTCCATCGAGGCAAAATGTTGTCTGACTTTAAGATTCTGCAAAAAAGACTGAAATTTCTGATCTGTGAACTGGCGGCCATTGTCAGTGATAATATGGTGAGGTATTCCAAAACGGCAAATAATATTTTTCCAAACGAAAGAAATCATTTGTTGGGTTGTTATTCTTGCCAAAGGTTGGGCTTCCACCCATTTTGAGAAATAATCGATCCCTACTACGAGAAATTTTACCTGACCCGGTGCCGTAGGGATCAGACCGAGTATATCTAAACCCCATTGGTTGAAAGGCCAGCTGATGTCAGAGTGGTGCAGTTGTTCGGCCGGAATGTGTATTAGTGGTGCATGTTTCTGGCAGTTGTTACATGTTCGGATCTTGTGTTGGCTGTCGTGGTTTAAAGTCGGCCAGAAGAAGCCAGCACGGAGGACTTTTGATGTTAAACTCCGAGCACCTGTGTGTGTTCCGCAGATTCCCTCATGTGCCTCGGCTAATGCTATGTCGGCTTCTGGCTTGTTAAGACATTTTAGTAATGGGCGAGTATATCCTCGTTTGTATAATGTTCCGTTTAGTATTGTGAAGGAAGATGCTTGTCTTCGGAACTTTTTGACATTGTCGACCTCTTCTGGTATATTATCTGTTTGCAAATATTGTATGAAGTCGTCCCTCCAATCCTTTTCCTGTGTAATACTTAACACATTTGTTAGAGTAACACTGGGAGATGTTAGGGTAAATTGATGTAATGTAGATAACTCGGATTGTGTAATGCCGAGCTTATATAAGGTTAAATTATACAGTTAGTCCCTATACTTTTACTGAAATTACAAATTAGTCCCTACACTTTAAAATTTTGTAATTGAGTCCCTAAACAAAATTAAATTTTGTAATTAGATCCTCAATAACGTTTATCGTAAAAAAAAATACACATTTACCATAATGTCCTCTTCTTCCTCTTTTCTCCTTTTTTTTCTTCCTCCTCTCTTTAGAATTTTTCTGTTCTTCTTTTTTAACAACAACAATAGGGCTTCAACAACAACAATCCTAGAAAGATAACATTTCCACAAATCAAACAATCAGAAATTCAACTCAACAACCAAATCAACACACAACAACAATAAAATAAAAAAACAAATCAAAATTAGAAACTGAAGTTGTCACAGAAATAGAAGCAGAAGCAGTAACAGAAGAAGAAGCAGGGGCTCAAGCAGAAGAAAAAGAAGCAGAAACAGTCACAGAGGAAGAAGCAGCGCCGGCGGGGTCCCCCTCCAAGCTTCGCCGGCGCCGTCCCCTCCTCCTCCCCCCTTCCCCCT
>NC_029787.2:23006933-23017607 GCF_000816755.2 Arachis ipaensis
CCCCTCCCCCACCCCCCAAAACGCGTTTCCTTCCCCCCACCCCACTCTTTCTTGTTGCTGCTATAATCTGTGCTCCTTGGAGAATCAGATTAATTGCTTCCAGTAAACAAGTCTCAGTAATTAAAATCTAAATTCACTTTATCTACTATGAGTTAAAATTTCAGATTCAGAAAATTGAAGAAAAATATGAGGTCTAACATTTCAAGCAGAAGCAGAGAGAAAGGTTGAGTGAGAATAACAGAAAGAGAAGCTTTGAGAGGGAGACAAGAGGTTGTCTTCCCTGGAAAGGAAGTAAACAACATCAACCATGCACACTTTGCTAACGCATCTACAGCACTCTCCTCCTTCTATTTCTCCTTCTTCTTGGAGATCCAGATTTCAACAAAATGAGGTTTACGATGGAGTTAGGTTTTCCGATCCAAAACCCCTCTGACTTCAACAACATCATAGAAGCCTTCGGCTGGGAGAAGTTCCCCTACCATGGTGGCGCCGCTCCCCGCAGCAACGTTATTTGCCGTGTGTTCATCGCCAATGAGTCTCCACCGAAGCCGTTCCCGAAGTAGCCTTCACAGGAGCGGGTAAGAAGGGAGAATTGGCCATGGCTTTGAAGAGTGATGGTGCGATTGTTGTTGTTGCTGTGATCTTAAGAGAGGAACTTGATTGTGAAGGTTGGCATTGGAACGTAAAGAATTGGAAGAGTATGTGAGGAAGTAAAGGAAGAGAGAAATGGAGTTGAAGATGAAGAGGAAGAGGAGAGTGTTGAGGAGCAACGTGTTCCTTCAATTCATGACGCTGGGAAGGGGGTGGGATGGATTAGGAATTTTTCCTCTGTTTTGGAAAGTGGAGAAGTGACAGTGAGAGGGCTGAGGAGGGGGTGGGATGGGTTAGGGATTTTTTTGTCATTTTTAAATAGTTAAATTATAGTGTTGGTCCCTATACTTTTACTAAAATTGCAAATTAGTCCTTACTGTTAAACACGTGCAACTCACATGCTTAAAATAGCGAATATACTGAGGAATATTCCATTAAATCAAACGGTGTTTGAACGGTAGGGACCCAATTACAAATTTTAATTTTTTTCAGGGACCCAATTACAAACTTTTAAACTATAGGGACCAATTTACAATTTCACTGAAAGTGTAGGGACTAACTGTGTAATTTAACCCTTAGATAAAATGTCAGCCCTTTGATTTTGTTCCCGTGGTATGTGTTGTATTTCAAATCTGGAGAACTTTGAAGTTAATTTCTTAACTAATAGTAGATATTTAGATAGAAGAGGATCCTTGACCTGAAAAAGGTCGTTTACCTGTTGTACTATCAGTAAAGAGTCACAGTATACCTTTATTGCCGATATTTGAAGGTTCAGGCAAAGTCGGAGTCCGGCGAGTAGTGCTTCATATTCGGATTGGTTGTTGCTAGCTTTGAAAGCTAAGTTTAAGGAATGTTCCAGTATGAATCCATCTTCGGCCTCGAGGCGGATTTCTGCTCCACAGCCTCCATTATTGGACGAGCCATCTACATACAAAGTCCATTGCTTTGTATGGTCTTCTTCGGAGGGTATTGTAAGTTCGGCAATGAAATCAGCTAGGAACTGGGATTTAATTGGTCCTCTAGATTGATACCTGATGTCGAACTCAGATAGCTCGACTGCCCATTTGATAAGTCTTCCTGCAATTTTTGGTTTATGTAATACCTGCCTTAATGGATGATCTGTTCTTACGTAAATTACATGGCTCTGGAAATAAGGTCGTAGTCGCCGTGCCGAGAATATCAGAGCTAGTGCAAGCTTCTCTATCCTGGGATAGTTGAGGTCAGCATGCTGGAGTGTTTTGCTCACAAAATATATTGGATGCTGGAATTTGTCTCTTTCTGTAACAAGAACTGAGCTTATCGCCCAATCAGTAACTGATAAGTATAAAAACAAGTCTTCCCCTTGGAGGGGGGTTTTTGCAGAATCGGCGGTTGTGAGAGAGTTATTTTTAGTTTAGCAAAAGCTTTCTCACAATCGTCGTTCCATTGAAATTTTGTTTTCTTTTTTATTGTTTGAAAAAAAGGAATAAAGACTGAAGCTAAACATGGAACGAATCTTGATAGGGCGGCAATCCTTCCTGTAAGGCGCTGAACTTCTTTTACTGTCTTTGGGCTTGCCATATCTAGAACTGCTCGGCATTTGTCTGGATTTGCCTCAATTCCCCTGTGTGTTAGTAGAAATCCTAAAAACTTACCCCCCTTGAACGGTGAATGCACATTTCTCGAGATTGAGGCGCATGTTGTAGTGGCGAATTTGACCGAATATTTCAGCCAAATCGTCGATATGGTTTTTCCCGATCTGTGTCTTGGCGACCATATCATCGACATAGACTTCGATATTTCTTCCAATCTGTTTGGCGAACACTTTGTCCATAAGGCGTTGGTAAGTTGCACCCGCGTTCTTTAACCCAAATGGCATAACTTTATAACAATAGTTCCCGAAATCAGTAATAAAAGCCGTTTTATTTTGGTCGGAGGGGTGCATTAAGATTTGGTTATACCCCGAATACGCATCCATAAAACTTAAAGTAGCATAACCGGAGGCGTTATCTACTAAGGAGTCTATGGATGGTAAAGGATAAGAATCCTTGGGGCATGATTTGTTTAAGTCAGTGAAGTCGACGCACATGCGCCACTTACCGTTTTGTTTTCTTACCATTACCACATTGGCTAGCCAGGTGGTGAATTTGATTTCTTTGATAAAGTCTTCATTGATGAGATTTTATGTTTCTTCTAGTGATGCTCTTCTCTTTTCTTCACCGAGTTTTCTTTTTTTTTTTTTTCTGCTGTACTAGACGCACATGCGCCACTTACCGTTTTGTTTTCTTACCATTACCACATTGGCTAGCCAGGTGGTGAATTTGATTTCTTTGATAAAGTCTTCATTGATGAGATTTTATGTTTCTTCTAGTGATGCTCTTCTCTTTTCTTCACCGAGTTTTCTTTTTTTTTTTTTTCTGCTGTACTAGTCTGGCTGAGGAGTTAATTGCTAGTTTGTGACTGATGATTTCTGGGTCAATGCCGGGCATGTCTGAAGGTGTCCATGCAAAAAGGCCAGTTTGATTTTGTAGGAAGGTGGTGATGGCCTGTAATTCTGATCTGTTGATTGACTTGCCTACATAAGTAAATTTGTTAGGATCATTGTTAAAGTGTACTTTCTGTAAGTCGTCGGATGGTTTAGGGCATTCAAGAAAATCAGCTCTTGGGTCAAGGTCGGCGAGTGTGTGGTTGTTGTTCGAAAGGTCGACGTTGTTGACCTGTTGCCTGAGACGATGTTGGAGCTTCATGCTGATGTTGTAACACTGGCGTGCCTCTTTATGGTCGCCATGAACTGTTACTACTTGATCGTCCTGCAGAAGAAACTTAACACACAGATGAACTGTAGAAACAATTGCGCCGAACTTGTTTAAAAATGGTCGGCTAAGTATAAGATTATATGGACTAAAGCAATCGACTACTAAATATTGAATATCATAGGTTTTGGAAAGGGAATGCTCACCCAGTGTGGTTTGTAACCACACTGAATCCAGTATTGGAACTCGTTCTCCTGAGAATCCAACCAAATCGCCTTTTGTTGACTGCAGCATGTTGTCACTGAGCTTCATTTTTTGGAATGTTGAATAGAACAAATCGTCAGCGCTGCTCCCGGGATCTAGAAGTACTTTCCTTACCAACAAATCCCCGAGCTGAATAGTGATTACCACAGGATCGTCCAAGTTTGGTATACTGGAATTGAAGTCGGCATGTGTAAAAGTTACTTGCGGCTGTTGATTTGTCGTTTCTGTCTCTTGTTGTGGTCCATTGACCGAGCATATTGCATGGAATGATCTCTTTCTTGCCGAGTTTGAGGATCCTCCACCTGCGTAACCTCCTGAAATGCAATTAATTATACCTCTTGGTTTTTCGTATTGCCGTGAGGGCGCTTTCTCTTTTCCTCGGCTTAGTTAGTTGGAGGAATCGCTGGGTGTGGAAGGTGTGATGTGCTTTTGAATGTGGCCTCCGATGTATTTGTCTAGGTGTCCCTGCCTTGCTAGGCGTTCAAGAAGGTCTTTGGCCACCACACAGTTGTCAGTGTTGTGGCCGTGTTTCTGGTGGAAAGCACAATATTTAGACTTGTCCACATTCTTTGTATCTTGATAAGTGGCGGCCTTTCTTGGTGGCTTGATCAGCTTTGAATTCAAGATCTCTTTAATTATATCCTCACGCTTAGTATTGAACTGCGTGTAAGAATCAAAATGAGGGGTTAATTTGAAAATTTTCTTGCTGCTCAAGAGCTTATCGTCATCTCGGTAGTTTGGCTTCTCGGACTTCTGAGCTTGTCTGAGCTCCTCGATATCAATTTGGCCTTTTGCTTTTTCGCGAAACTTTGCAAGGGTCCTCGGCTTGGCTACTGTGATGGTCTCCTGGAATTTCCCAGGTCGAAGTCCACTTTTGGTTGCGTGTAGGTGGACCTCGGGGTGGAGATCAGGTATACTTATCGCGACCTTGGTGAAGTGGGTCATGTAGTCCTTCAAGCTTTCGTTCGGTCCCTGTTTGATCGTATTCAAATAATCGGAATCGTGCAAGTAAATCGCGGATCCGGCAAAGTGTTCTTCAAATAGCTTCGCCAGCTGCTGAAATCGTGAGATGGAACCTGCAGGCAAAGCACACAACCAATCAAGTGCAGGACGGTCTAAATAATTTGGAAAACAACGGCATAAAACAGTATCTGATGCACCATTGACGATCATTATTGATCGGAACTTTTTGAGAAACTTCTTTGGGTCTCCGAACCCATCATAAGGTGTCAGGGTTAGTGGGAGGGTGAATCTCTTTGGCAATTCGAAGTTCATCACTTCTTCTGTGAAGGGCCCCACAAGTTCGTCGGACTCATCTTTTTCATCTTCAGGTTGGCCTTCGTCAGCTCGGACGGTCTCCGAGACATGAGAGGGCTGGGAATGATGCTCATTATTTTCTGGTTGTTGGCGATGAGTATCGTTATGTTCTATCCGAGTATGGTTAAGTTCAGCGATTTGAGCAGCCATTATTTGATTTTCGTCGGCCATTCGTTGATTTGCTTGCTGTAGCTCAGCTACCATCCGCATAAGTTCGGACAGCGAAGGGGGTGGTACGTCAGCCATGAGTGTAAACGAAGGTAACGGGACCAAAAGAAAAAATCAATTTCCTCGGCCCCACGGTGGGCGCCAATTGATCTTGTCTGTGAAATAGATCGGCTTCAAATACCCAATATCCACCGAGCAGTATACTCGGAGGCTGGACGTCCAATTCCTGAATCCGAGCTTTTCTTCGTGTTGTATGAGAGTACGAGCAATAACAAAGGGGGGAGTGTACCTGCAAAGGCACTCCGAAACTTAAGTCAGTATGATATTTTGTTTGAACTTAATCCAAAAGAAATGCTTTACCTCCCTTTATATGATGAATTCTTCGTCCGTTGCATTCTTGGTAATAAATCGTCGGTTTCTGAAATGATTGGCATTGTAACCGACTTTATTATGCCGTTTGAGATGTCGGTTATGATAGAAGCATTGATGTCACCGAGCTATGGCTCATAAAACCCGAGCAGTAACGGATAATAATGAGTTATAGTGCATGCCAACAACGGTTATGAGGCCGAATTATAACTCGTATTAATGACGACCATATCAAGTTCTATTACAAAAAATTAAAATAATTAATTTTCATGCTGAATATTATCTAAAAATTTTTTTTTCTCTATATGTAAACGTGTTCCTTCAATTCATGACGCTGGGAAGGGGGTGGGATGGATTAGGAATTTTTCCTCTGTTTTGGAAAGTGGAGAAGTGACAGTGAGAGGGCTGAGGAGGGGGTGGGATGGGTTAGGGATTTTTTTGTCATTTTTAAATAGTTAAATTATAGTGTTGGTCCCTATACTTTTACTAAAATTGCAAATTAGTCCTTACTGTTAAACACGTGCAACTCACATGCTTAAAATAGCGAATATACTGAGGAATATTCCATTAAATCAAACGGTGTTTGAACGGTAGGGACCCAATTACAAATTTTAATTTTTTTCAGGGACCCAATTACAAACTTTTAAACTATAGGGACCAATTTACAATTTCACTGAAAGTGTAGGGACTAACTGTGTAATTTAACCCTTAGATAAAATGTCAGCCCTTTGATTTTGTTCCCGTGGTATGTGTTGTATTTCAAATCTGGAGAACTTTGAAGTTAATTTCTTAACTAATAGTAGATATTTAGATAGAAGAGGATCCTTGACCTGAAAAAGGTCGTTTACCTGTTGTACTATCAGTAAAGAGTCACAGTATACCTTTATTGCCGATATTTGAAGGTTCAGGCAAAGTCGGAGTCCGGCGAGTAGTGCTTCATATTCGGATTGGTTGTTGCTAGCTTTGAAAGCTAAGTTTAAGGAATGTTCCAGTATGAATCCATCTTCGGCCTCGAGGCGGATTTCTGCTCCACAGCCTCCATTATTGGACGAGCCATCTACATACAAAGTCCATTGCTTTGTATGGTCTTCTTCGGAGGGTATTGTAAGTTCGGCAATGAAATCAGCTAGGAACTGGGATTTAATTGGTCCTCTAGATTGATACCTGATGTCGAACTCAGATAGCTCGACTGCCCATTTGATAAGTCTTCCTGCAATTTTTGGTTTATGTAATACCTGCCTTAATGGATGATCTGTTCTTACGTAAATTACATGGCTCTGGAAATAAGGTCGTAGTCGCCGTGCCGAGAATATCAGAGCTAGTGCAAGCTTCTCTATCCTGGGATAGTTGAGGTCAGCATGCTGGAGTGTTTTGCTCACAAAATATATTGGATGCTGGAATTTGTCTCTTTCTGTAACAAGAACTGAGCTTATCGCCCAATCAGTAACTGATAAGTATAAAAACAAGTCTTCCCCTTGGAGGGGGGTTTTTGCAGAATCGGCGGTTGTGAGAGAGTTATTTTTAGTTTAGCAAAAGCTTTCTCACAATCGTCGTTCCATTGAAATTTTGTTTTCTTTTTTATTGTTTGAAAAAAAGGAATAAAGACTGAAGCTAAACATGGAACGAATCTTGATAGGGCGGCAATCCTTCCTGTAAGGCGCTGAACTTCTTTTACTGTCTTTGGGCTTGCCATATCTAGAACTGCTCGGCATTTGTCTGGATTTGCCTCAATTCCCCTGTGTGTTAGTAGAAATCCTAAAAACTTACCCCCCTTGAACGGTGAATGCACATTTCTCGAGATTGAGGCGCATGTTGTAGTGGCGAATTTGACCGAATATTTCAGCCAAATCGTCGATATGGTTTTTCCCGATCTGTGTCTTGGCGACCATATCATCGACATAGACTTCGATATTTCTTCCAATCTGTTTGGCGAACACTTTGTCCATAAGGCGTTGGTAAGTTGCACCCGCGTTCTTTAACCCAAATGGCATAACTTTATAACAATAGTTCCCGAAATCAGTAATAAAAGCCGTTTTATTTTGGTCGGAGGGGTGCATTAAGATTTGGTTATACCCCGAATACGCATCCATAAAACTTAAAGTAGCATAACCGGAGGCGTTATCTACTAAGGAGTCTATGGATGGTAAAGGATAAGAATCCTTGGGGCATGATTTGTTTAAGTCAGTGAAGTCGACGCACATGCGCCACTTACCGTTTTGTTTTCTTACCATTACCACATTGGCTAGCCAGGTGGTGAATTTGATTTCTTTGATAAAGTCTTCATTGATGAGATTTTATGTTTCTTCTAGTGATGCTCTTCTCTTTTCTTCACCGAGTTTTCTTTTTTTTTTTTTTCTGCTGTACGGGTCTGGCTGAGGAGTTAATTGCTAGTTTGTGACTGATGATTTCTGGGTCAATGCCGGGCATGTCTGAAGGTGTCCATGCAAAAAGGCCAGTTTGATTTTGTAGGAAGGTGGTGATGGCCTGTAATTCTGATCTGTTGATTGACTTGCCTACATAAGTAAATTTGTTAGGATCATTGTTAAAGTGTACTTTCTGTAAGTCGTCGGATGGTTTAGGGCATTCAAGAAAATCAGCTCTTGGGTCAAGGTCGGCGAGTGTGTGGTTGTTGTTCGAAAGGTCGACGTTGTTGACCTGTTGCCTGAGACGATGTTGGAGCTTCATGCTGATGTTGTAACACTGGCGTGCCTCTTTATGGTCGCCATGAACTGTTACTACTTGATCGTCCTGCAGAAGAAACTTAACACACAGATGAACTGTAGAAACAATTGCGCCGAACTTGTTTAAAAATGGTCGGCTAAGTATAAGATTATATGGACTAAAGCAATCGACTACTAAATATTGAATATCATAGGTTTTGGAAAGGGAATGCTCACCCAGTGTGGTTTGTAACCACACTGAATCCAGTATTGGAACTCGTTCTCCTGAGAATCCAACCAAATCGCCTTTTGTTGACTGCAGCATGTTGTCACTGAGCTTCATTTTTTGGAATGTTGAATAGAACAAATCGTCAGCGCTGCTCCCGGGATCTAGAAGTACTTTCCTTACCAACAAATCCCCGAGCTGAATAGTGATTACCACAGGATCGTCCAAGTTTGGTATACTGGAATTGAAGTCGGCATGTGTAAAAGTTACTTGCGGCTGTTGATTTGTCGTTTCTGTCTCTTGTTGTGGTCCATTGACCGAGCATATTGCATGGAATGATCTCTTTCTTGCCGAGTTTGAGGATCCTCCACCTGCGTAACCTCCTGAAATGCAATTAATTATACCTCTTGGTTTTTCGTATTGCCGTGAGGGCGCTTTCTCTTTTCCTCGGCTTAGTTAGTTGGAGGAATCGCTGGGTGTGGAAGGTGTGATGTGCTTTTGAATGTGGCCTCCGATGTATTTGTCTAGGTGTCCCTGCCTTGCTAGGCGTTCAAGAAGGTCTTTGGCCACCACACAGTTGTCAGTGTTGTGGCCGTGTTTCTGGTGGAAAGCACAATATTTAGACTTGTCCACATTCTTTGTATCTTGATATGTGCCGGCCTTTCTCGGCGGCTTGATCAGTTTTGAATTCAAGATCTCTTTAATTATATCCTCACGCTTAGTATTGAACTGCGTGTAAGAATCAAAATGAGGGGTTAATTTGAAAATTTTCTTGCTGCTCAAGAGCTTATCGTCATCTCGGTAGTTTGGCTTCTCGGACTTCTGAGCTTGTCTGAGCTCCTCGATATCAATTTGGCCTTTTGCTTTTTCGCGAAACTTTGCAAGGGTCCTCGGCTTGGCTACTGTGATGGTCTCCTGGAATTTCCCAGGTCGAAGTCCACTTTTGGTTGCGTGTAGGTGGACCTCGGGGTGGAGATCAGGTATACTTATCGCGACCTTGGTGAAGCGGGTCATGTAGTCCTTCAAGCTTTCGTTGGATCCCTGTTTGATCGTGTTCAAATAATCGGAATCGTGCAAATAAATTGCGAATCCGGAAAAGTGTTCTTCAAATAGCTTCGCCAACTGCTGAAACCGTGAGATGGAACCTGCAGGCAAAGTACACAACCAATCAAGTGCAGGACCGTCTAAATAATTTGGAAAACAACGACATAAAACAGTATCTGATGCACCATTGACGATCATTATTGATCGGAACTTTTTGAGAAACTTCTTTGGGTCTCCGAACCCATCATAAGGTGTCAGGGTTAGTGGGAGGGTGAATCTCTTTGGCAATTCGAAGTTCATCACTTCTTCTGTGAAGGGCCCCACAAGTTCGTCGGACTCATCTTTTTCATCTTCAGGTTGGCCTTCGTCAGCTCGGACGGTCTCCGAGACATGAGAGGGTTGGGAATGATGCTCATTATCTTCTGGTCGTTGGCGATGAATTTCATTATGTTCTATCCGAGCATGGTTAAGTTCGGCGATTTGAGCAGCCATTATTTGATTCTCGTCGGCCATTCGTTGATTCGCTTGCTGTAGTTCAGCTACCATCCGCATAAGTTCGGACAGCGAAGGGGGTGGTACGTCAGCCATGAGTGTAAACGAAGGTAACGGGACCAAAAGAAAAAATCAATTTCCTCGGCCCCACGGTGGGCGCCAATTGATCTTGTCTGTGAAATAGATCGGCTTCAAATACCCAATATCCACCGAGCAGTATACTCGGAGGCTGGACGTCCAATTCCTGAATCCGAGCTTTTCTTCGTGTTGTATGAGAGTACGAGCAATAACAAAGGGGGGAGTGTACCTGCAAAGGCACTCCGAAACTTAAGTCAGTATGATATTTTGTTTGAACTTAATCCAAAAGAAATGCTTTACCTTCCTTTATATGATGAATTCTTCGTCCGTTGCATCCTCGGTAATCAATCGTCGGTTTCCGAAATCATTGACTTTGTAACCGACCTTATTATGCCGTTTGGGATGTCGGTTATGATAGGAGTATTGATGTCACCGAATTATGGCTCATCCAATCCGAGTAATAACGGATAATGATGAGTTATAGCGCACGCCAATAACGGTTATGGGGCCGAGTTATAACTCGTCTTAATGACGACCATATCAATTATTATTATTATTATTATTATTAATTGTACAATAATATTGTACTATATTTTTTGTATTTTTTGGACAAAAATAATGATAAATTTATTCATTAAATTCTTATATATATATATATATATATATATAGTCACTCAACAACAACAACAACAACAACAATAATAATAATAATAATAAAATTATTAGAGATTAT
>NC_029787.2:23017785-23023162 GCF_000816755.2 Arachis ipaensis
GGCTAAAATTAAAATTATTTTTAATATTTATTGTTCTCTTAAAATCGTCCTCAATGTATTAATTATTTTTAAATTTATAAGTTTTTTATGTGGGTAGATAAGATAAATACTTAGGATTATTATCTGTGATTCAAAATTTTAAAAAGGCTTTATTTAACTACATACTTGAAAAAGTTAAGAAGAAATTGCGAGTTTAAAAAAAGGAATTTCTTATTAGTGAGTGAGTGGGAGAGAGGTCCTCGTTAAGGCGGTGGCAATCGCTATTTCAACATATACACTGAGTTATTTTAAACTCTCAGAATTTTTAATAGAAGACATTAAAAAAAATTCATGCAATTTTGGTGGGACAAGAAAAATGATGAAAGAAAACAGTACTAGGTCATATGGGACGTTTTCTGTACATTACAAGAAACATGATAAATATCGTCGGAATTATTATCATATTTAGCAGCGTCTATTACCGTCGAATTTAGCGTTGATTTTTGTGTCGGATACAAACTAGATTTGGTTCCTTAAATTGTTTACTATCGGATTTTATATTCCGACTCTAAATTCGACGGTTATAAGTGGCGCAAAATATCATTTTAGTGGCGGCAACTATACCAGCGGATCTACTGTCGAATTTTGCCGAAGGTAACTCGCTTTAGTGAAACGCTGCGTTTACGCAATTTACCATCGAAATGTTCTGACAATAATATTGGGATAAAATTCAAACATGAATCCCCTCCTCTTCACTTATGCGAACTCACTCACTTTCTCTCTCTTCTCTCTCTCTCTCTCTCTCTCTCCCCTCTCGTGTTCTCCCGTCGGCCCTGAAGCTGCCGGTCCCGCCGCCTCCCGCTGGAGCCTTTGTTGTCGTCGCCGTTGGAGCTGTCGGTCACTGCTGGAGCCATCGGGAATGCCACTGCTGTTTGCATTCGTGGTCACTGCCACCTGCTGTTACCACCACGCCTCCACCATCCTACAACCACCATCAGAGATAATTTTGGCATATTTTTTATTTTTTTAAGATTTTTATGTAAGTTTGGATTTTTTGTTAAGTAGTTTATGAAATTATTGATTAAATTAGTGTAATGAAGTTTGTGATTAGGATTTAGTATAGTTTTTTTAGGGTTTTTCATATTTTTTGTGAGTTTAGAATTTTGTTAGGTATTTTACCAAATTATTGATTAAATTAGGGAAATAAAATTTGTGATTAAGGTTTTTAGTTTTTTAAGATTTTTTTGTGAGTTTAGGATTTTGTTATGTATTTTTTATTATCAAATTATTGATTAAATTAGGGTAATGAAGTTTGTGATTAGGATTTCTTATGTTAATTTAATATGAATAGAAATTAAATTAAGTTAAGATAGGTTAAGTAGGGTGAGAATAAGAGTGCTCGATATTATTGGAAGACTTTGTGTAGTTTGTTGAATTAATTAGTTTCACCTTGTGAGTTTAGTAAGTTTTCTTTTTTATTAGGACGATGTTGCTTCTCTAAGATTAATTGAATTTCGCTTCTTCCATATTCTGTACATCCGTGTTTCAGTTAGGTTTTCTATCTCTAACTATAATCAATTATTTAAGTTTTATGTTGGATTTACTTTTCCTATGATAGCATTTTAGGACAGAAGTGGGAGAACGTCATGTAGAGGTGTCTTCTTGAAACTCTTGTTTGCTGAAAAATTGTAGAGTTATAAGGGGTTACGCACTAGAACGGTTAGGATTTGATGTGTTATTGAATTTGTGTTTGTTCTAATTTATGCATGCAACTGTTTCCTCTGTGAAAACTGTTATATTTATTTGACGGATGTCTCTGAATTAAGGAAAACTTCTGTCGAAATTTCATTTAATTTGTTTTAAAATGTGTTTGGTTTGTCAGAAAACAATAATTGTATTTGGCGGAAGATTCTAATTATAAGGTACATTCTGCCGAATTTTCTAAAAAATTTAATAATTTCTATTGTTCGTTGAATTCTAGGGTATGTGTTTCAATATGATTCCAAGTCATCGTCTATGGATGTATGATAGGGATAGAGGTGCACAGGAAGATTTAAAACCTAAATTCTTTAAGGGGGTTGACGTGTTTGTTGTGCATGTCTTCAGCATGGAACCGTTTAGGTCTGAAGGGGTATCTAGGTGTCCATGTGAAAAGTATCGGTTGACTAAGTGGTTAGGACCTGCGGATATAACACTTCACCTCTATCGTAACAAGTTTAAGAATGGATATTGGATGTGGACGGAACACGAACAAGTGAATGAGTAGGGAATTAACCGATCTGCCTCGAATTTGAATAAGTTCGATTGTCGATCAACGAGGGTTCGGGTGGTGAGAGAACTAAACATGGAAGAAATGACTTGGGAAGATAACCAAGAGAGATACAACAGATGGTGTTTGATGCAACAAGTGTTACAGAATTTGACAAGGCTGAATAAGAGCCTAACCCGAAGGCAAAAAGATTTTATCATCTGTTAGAATCAGCTACGAAACTATTATTCGAGGGGTGCGTTTAGTTAGAGTTGTCTGCATGTATTAGAATGATGAATATTAAGTCAGAGTCAAATTAAACCCAAGATTCTTTTGATAAGTGGGCCACCCTTTGCAACGAACTGGTACCTGTTAGGACCACTGGCATCCTCTAAAACCACTACTAAGCAAAGAAGTTAGTTTCGAAATTGGGTCTAAATTTGGTAAAAATTGATTGTTGTTTGAATAGTTGTATGCTGTATTACAAGAGTGATATAGACCTAACTGAATGCAGATTCTGTAGATCACCGAGGTCCCAAGTTGAGAGAGAACAGATTGATAAATGCCAGTTAAAGAGAGTTCCAATGAAATGGATACACTACTTGTCCTTAATCCCTAGGCTGAAATGATTGTATGCATCGATGAGTTTGGCTCCTCATATAACCTGGCATAGTAACAATAAGGGAGATGATGGAACCATGATGCATCCGTCACACGGAGAAGCCTAGAAGCATTTTGATTGGGTCCATCTGACATTTGAAAATAAGCCGAGAAACGTTAGACTAGCTTTATGCTCTGATGGGTTCTCACCAAAATCCAATTTCGATGACGCATACTCTTATTAGCCTGTAGTCGTGATACCTTATAACATAAGTCCTGAAATGTGCATAAAGACCAATAGATGTTCCTAACTTGCATCATGCTTAGTTCCAACAATCCTAAGGCCAAAATAGATGTCTTCTTATAGCCCATAGTGGATGAGTTATGACCCATTGTGTAGAAACATATGATATTTCGACAACAAACTTCCAACTATATGTTATGTTGATGTGGACCATTAACAACTTTTCTGCATATGGGATGTTGTCAGGTTGGTCCACTCGGGGCAGAATAGCATGTCCCATTTGTATGGAGGGTACAACGGTATTTTGATTGATGAATGACAGTAAGAATTCATGGTTTGATTGCCATCAAAGATTCTTCGACATGAATTATCCTTTTCAGCGCAACAAGGACTCGTTCAAAAAGAATACAACTGAACAATAAGAGGCACCCATGAGATTGGGTGGTAGGCAAGTTTGGCATCGTGTTAGTAGAACACCCAAGGATCGTTGATAATGGGGCAGGTATGAGACCTCTGAGATATGACATGGAGCATAATTGGACTAAACAGAGTATATTTTGGGAGTTGCTTTATTGAAAAGATAACTTGGTTCAACATTGTCTTAATATGATGCACATTGAAAAAAAAAAGTGTTTGATAATATCATGCACACAGTAATGGATGATGAGCGAACAAAGAATAATGATAAGGCTAGGTTAGACTTGGTGGACATTTGCAAGCAGCCAGATCTGAGCTTAAAGAGACTTGATAACGGGTGGTGGGCTAAGCCAAAGGCGGTGCTCGCTCTAACGAAGGATCGGAGACAAAATATTTGTAGGTGAATTAGAAGATTAAGATTTTCTGATGGTTACACATCTAACTTGAGCAAGTGTGCAAAGGTGTCACAGGGTAGACTTGCTGGGTTAAAAAGTCACGATTGTCACATCTTCATAGAGTCTTTGCTTCCTGTTGCATTCAGAGAACTTCCAACCCATATCTGGAAATCCTTCACAGAAGAAATAAGTGAGTTCTTTATGGAGTTATGTGCTACAAAATTTACTACTAATGATCTTACAGTCATAGACAAGAATATTCCCATCATACTTAGTAAGCTAGAGAAGATATTCCCTCAATTCTTTTTTGACGTTATGGAACACTTAGCAATCCACCTACCGTACGAAGCATAGTTATCAGAACCGAACTGGTGATCGACTCGATCAGGCTATTGGGTCACTGGGTTACTGGTTCAACCGTTGAGTTACTGGTTGAACCGATTAATCCGGTCCCATTTAAATAAAAATATAAAATAATCAATTAATAAACATTAAATTGATATTAAAAAAAATATCTCCACTAACATTCTACCAACAAATTTTAATTTCTAAAAATAACTAATAAAAGAATTCTGATTGGCATTAAATCTATATTTAAACACTCATGTAACGGTAGCAATAAGAATAACAATCAAGTATTAAATCTACATTAAAACAGCAATAATCAATATTAATATGGTAATTTAGAATAAATCAGTAACAATCAAATATTAAATCAACAATAATCAAGTATCAAGTATTCTATACAATAACAATTAAGTATTAAATTTACATTAAACAAGCAACAATCAAGTTTCAAATTTGCTTTAAAATGTCACTGAATATAAATTCTAATAAACATCAATATATTTATTCTAAATCTACAATTAAACAACAACAATCATGTTTTAAAAATCAATATACAATAATAAAAAAAATAGAAGTCCAGAATCAGAACTATCTCACGGTGTTTCAATCTGTTCCCATCACAGAGCCAAAGTCAGAGGAGGCATGAGATGGAGAGGGCCAGAAGCAGAAACAGAGGAGGCACAAGACAGGCACAAGGCAGAGGCAGAACACACACAAAGAATAGAGTGACCAAGCATGACTAAGAAAAAACTGACAAGGGGGAGACAGAAGCAACAGAGAGCCACGCCGAACGATGACGCGACGATGATGACAGAGACGCATAAGAGCATGGAGATGCGCCAACGCGGTGAAGGCGAACCGCAGACATAGGTGATGGCGCAGTGAAGGAGATGCACAGGAAACGATAAGACGATGCAAAGAAATTGGCGACGTGCGGTGGCGGTGACAAACTGAGTGAGAGAATGAGATGCTGAGAGCTTTGCCTCTGTGACTTGTGAGTTGTGAGATTGAGTCAGAGAGAGTGAAGGGGAATGGGGCTCCGTTAGGGTTTTAATTTTTCCAAAAAGAAGAGTGGGGGAACGACATCGTTTTCGTGGGAGGTGTTTAAAAGAAATAAAAATCGAACCGGTCCGGTTTTTTAAACTT
>NC_029787.2:23023345-23030607 GCF_000816755.2 Arachis ipaensis
CCGGTTTTTTTCCTTGTCCGGTCCCTTGTTCTACCCGAACCGGTCTTATGACTGGTTCAATGGTTTTTCGGTCCAATCGGTCGGATCGGTCCGGTTCTGACAACAATGGTACGAAGTAATACTATGTGGGCCGGTCCAATTTCGGTGGATGTAGCAATTTGAGAAGATGACATTCAAGCGCACAATGAAGAACAGAGTTAGGGGCATTATCTACGAAGCATTCCTAGCTATGAAAACATCTGCATTTTGCTCATTCTATGTTCAGCCTCATATTGAATCACGTAAAACAGGGGTTGCAAGGAATGATGAGAGGGGAGAATTCTTGTCAAGTGGTACAACATATTCAATCTTTGCTCCGAAAGGAGCTACAATGGGTGCGGACAGTGACTACTGGTTAGAGCGTAAGGAAATCGATGCCGCATATCTGCATGTATTGCTTAATTGTGACTAGATTTTACCGTATCTCATGTGAGTTTTTTAAGTCTTCGTAAATATTGCAATCAGTAAGATACTAACTTCTTAATCTAATCAAAACTTCTTTATCCTATTCTATCATATAGGTTATTTCAAGAGGCAAATCCTGATACCTCATTGAACAATTTTTCACGTTATTCAAAGAATATGTCAGCGTGCATCTAACTGACACAACAGATTCGAAATAGTTGTACTTAGTTGGGACCCAATGAATAAGAGCATTAGCTACCCGATATACAATGTTAATGGTTATTGGTTTCATTCTTCACAGTGGTCGATTGAAAAGAAAATAGATAACTCCAGAGTTCGGGTTCGTGGGATTCAGGCGGGGTCATTCTGATTGGTTTGGTGTGTTGCACAACACAATTGAATTAAAGTATTTCTGTCACACTACATACAAGGTGTGCGTGTTTAAATGTGAATGATATGATCCAAGTTCGGGACAAGGAACATGAAAGTACAAGGACTACGATATCATTGAAGTTAATGTAACTAAGAAATATAGGCACTACGATCCTTTTATTCTACCACAAAATGCACAACATGTATACTATTGGCCTTATCTGGGTTCATACAAGTCTTGTTGGGTGGTCATGTTTAAGACTAAGCCAAGAGGCCGCATCGAGTCTGATTATAGGATAGAGGGTCAGAAACCTTACCAGATTGATGACCCAACTCCTTCGAAAATGGTGGTTGATACCGATGAGCCGATCACCCGTAGGTCCGCTATTATGGATTATGACATCATTGACCTTGGAATAGATGACGACACACTACCACCAGAGGACGACGATCTTCAAGAAGAAGACGAGGTCGATGGCGACGAAGAAGAGGAAGACAAGTTCAATGATCAAGAAACTATCTCAGAAGAGAAAGATGGTTAACCAAAGGAAGAAGATGATGAATCTGAATAGGGTTAATGTAAATATAGTTCTATGATATATATTTCTTTACCAAACTTTAAGAAGAATGTAACATAATTAGCATTGTTTTAGATATTTCAATTACAATCATTTCGTATTTTTACTTTGTATGTTTGATATTTCACATCAGGTTTAAAGCACTGTTTCAATTATTAATTATCAAGGTATATTATAGATGGACGAAAAAAGATTATTAAAAAAAAGACTACTGCTGGAATATACCGACGGTAACAGCCCAGTCAATTTTTCAAAAAAATAAAAAAAATTTTCCATTGGCATTACCGTCAGATCAATCCACCGGTAAAATAGTGTGGAGACGTATGATATGGCTCCAATGTTACCATAAAAAAATTTTCAATAGTAACGTTCAAAAGATTCCATTTTCTTACTATCTATATTCCGTCGCTACATCCGACAAAAATTACTGTCGGACGCAAAAAATCTGCTGGTAATATGTTACCGACGAGGTTTATTCCGTCAGATATATATCGACGCAAAATTCGACGGTAAATATTTTACCATCAGATTTTATTCGTTTTTTCGATAGTAATTTCGACATTACTCAGCATTTTTCTTATAATGGTAGACATAAAGAGCAGGGAATTATGAGTTTCAAAGATTTAAAGGCGTTTAATCTTGCGATGCTTGCAAAACAAGGTTGAAGATTAATAACAAAGACACACTCTTTAGCATACAAAATTTTAAAGGCAACTATTTAAGATACTCGTCTTTTTTAAAGGCAGACATTGGTCAAAATTCTTCCTGAACTTGAAGGAGTCTATTATAAGGGAGGAAGGTTCTTGAGAAGGGTATACTCTTTGGTTTCTAGGAAGGAAAAAGTTCAATTAGGATATTCAAAGACCTGTGGTTGGAGCATTTTAATTCTATTTCAATGCACTACTAGCCTAACACAAACCCAAATCTAATTTGGGTTAATCAATTATATGGTTAATCAATTACATGGCAGCAATAGATAGTAAAATGAGACATTAATCAGAGACAAATTCCCACAAATAATTGCAGGTGCTATTCTACAGACAAAGATTAGTGATAATGAAGATAAAATTACTTAGAAGTTGGAGAACGATGGCCACTATTTTGTTTCTTCGTGGTACCGAGTTGCCTTTCAATTTTATCATCTCCCATTAGATCAATTCCCAAAAATTTATAGCAAATATATATATATATATATGAAAAGCAACATGGAAGATACCATGCCTGGCGAAGGTAAAAACATTTGAAAAGCTCTCTATGGTGGTTTGAAGGTCAGAAGTAAGCCCAAGCAACGATTCCTATCCATCAAAAGCTTCTTCCCTAACTGTCAGCCACCAAGAAAATCTATCTTTCATTGTCTTCTATCATGCTCCGTACCTCAACTTTCATGGTATAAAGTGGGTTGGAAGGAGAAGACTGCCACTACAAGAAAAATATTGAGTACGGTTGGATTTACCGTCAGAAAAATGAATAAATTTACTGACGAATTTACTATCAGAAGGAATCCAACGGTATAAACCTCGCCAGTAACTATTTACTGTTAGATTTTTTCGTCCAACAGTAATTACCATCAAATTCTGCAACAAATTACCTGCCCGAAAAACCATTTAGTTACCGATAGATTTTTTCAATGGTAATGTTGGCGCCACAATATCTTGTTTCCCGCACTATTACTGTCGAATTATTTTCTCGGTAAATCCGACGGCAATCTCAATTTTATTTTATTTTTAAAAAATATTGTGACACAATTTTTTTATTTTTTCTATTTAATTTTAATTTTAAGTTTTAATTTAAATTTAATTTTTTATTTAAACTTATTTTTCACACAATTAGTGGTCAATTTATAAATAATAAAAACCAATTTTGTAATAGTAAATATCAAATATTCAAATAAATAAAAAAAGTCAAATAAATTAAATAAATACAATGAAACAGTAAAACAAATCCCTAATCACTAAAACCCGTTTTTTAGTCTTTTCAGCAACCCATTTTTACCAAAATTCAAAATAAATTCACAGCCACTAAAACCCCATCTTTTCCACATGATTTCAACACAAATTGAACCTCAATTTAAGCCTAGGGTTTCGTTTTTCCAGCAGCCCCAAGAACATGAACTTTAAAGCTTGAATTTCATCAAATTTCATCAAAATTTCACCAAATTTTCACCAAGAATCAATCATATATTGGCCGAAAATAACAAGAGAGAAAAGAGAGAAACTTTCATGAACACTTAATCTTCAAAGCTTGATTTCTTCTGAACTAAAACTCAAATCAAAATTCCGATTTCACCAAAATGATCCTCTCTTCTTCCTCTACATAACCATATAACATATCAAGGCTGGAAATAAGGTGAGATGGCTGTCTCCCTCCTTCTTCAATTTGGTTTTCAAGGAAACATGCTTAAATAAGTATTTTCTTGATGTTCTTCCTTAGATCTCTTGCTTAGCTTGACTTGTGGACCAAGGATCTTTGATTTCCTGCACGTTTAAGGTGAGGATAACCTTCCTAAGATGCTACTAAAGTTCGTTTAGTTGATGGTTTAGAGTTTTAAAGTTGTTCTTGATGTGTTTTAGGAAGAAAAAGTGCTTTAAGAACACTTCAAAGAGTGACCGAATTTGGAGCAGCAAATCAAGGTAGGGTTTGACGAATTTAATCTTGATTGATTGTGTTTGAGTTGTGTGATTATGATATGATTTGGCTGTGCTTGAAATTGATTGTTTATATGAGTGATTCTTGTTGAAATTTTGGTGAAAAATTGATGAAATTTGATGATATTCAACTCTGAATTTATGTTCTTCATGGCTGCTGGAAAAACGAACCCTAATCCTTAAATTGGGGTTCAATTTTTGTTTAAATCATGTAGAAAAGATGGGGTTTAGTGGCTTGGAATTTATTATGAATTTTGGTAAAAATTGGTTGCTGAAAAGACTGAAAAACGGGTAAAAATAGAGAAAGAATCTGAAGAATATACGAAGAACACGAATAACACTTTGAGTGTGTTGAAGAACATTGAAGAACACCTTTTAGATCTTAGAAAGGGCAAGGAAGTAAATATTTTGGTGTTTGAGGGGTTATTTGGTAATTTCTGAAAGTTAGGGTGGCTAAAGTAGAAATATTAAAAGTTACGGGTGGTAAAAAGTGAATTTTAAAGGTTAAAGGTAAAGATAAGGTAATTTTCAAAAATTTAATGATAAAATAATAAATAATAATAAAATATTAAATAATAATATTTAATTAAAAATAATATTTTAATAAAAATAATAAAATAATGTAGAAAAGGCAGTTTTCTGTAAAAAGCTTTAGAAAGACAACTTTAAGTGCAGAATCTCATAATTACCTTCATAAAATACTTAGGGAGTGGTAAGAACATATTAGTGAGGCAAAGATAAATAAAAGATAAAAAGTTGAAGAAAAGATAAAAACCAAAGAAAAGTCTGTAAAGTTTTAATGACAGAAAAATAGACAGAGATTAGTGAACGAACTAGGGCAACATAGTTAGTCCTTGAGTTGCGACTAGGGTTATGTATTATATGAAAAGTTAAACTGTTTCAGTATAGACTTAATGAACCTATACTTGGAACAGACTAACTATTCATACCGAAATTTATATAAGCTTTAAATACATATGTTAAGCAGAGAAATTATAGCAGAGTAAAGAAACACAGAGAACAGAGTAACCAGAGAAGAATAAAGGGATACAGAGAAAAGAGTAATCAGAGCAAAGTAAAAGGACAAAGAGAAAAGAGTAATGTGATAAAGAGAAATGGTTTGAGTTAAGATGTTGTAAAAGTAAAAGCTGTAAAGTTTGTATAGTATGATTGAAAAGAGAAAGAAAGAGGTACTGCATAAGAATGTGAAAGTGATGATGAATAATGAAAATGATAATGAATGATGGTAATGAGAATGATTATGTGATAATCTGCTGCAGAGAGACAGTCAGATAGATGGTGGTACGACCACTGAGAATGCTTTCCTGAGATACCTTGATATAATGCTTTGCTGTAAGACAGAGGTTGCTTACAGTGAGTGTGTTGTTGCTCCTGTAAGACAGAGGTTGCTTACAGTGAGTATGTTGTTGCTCCTGTAAGATAGAGGTTGCTTACAGTGAGTCTGTTGGGCGTATATCGGCTAATAAGTGCCACCCTGCAAGACAAAGGTCGCTTGCAGTGGATACCCTGCAAGACAAAGGTTGCTTGCAGTGGATATTGCCAACAGGAAAGCCTTATCCAGACAGAGGTTGCTGGGTAACGTCGGGAGCGGGTATGTAACCGACAGATGAGCTCATTACCTGCACTAGGGCTAGACATGCATCATATTTGGTTGCGCATTTCCTCTGTTATGATTGTTGTTTGAATGTATGCCTTCTTTGTTTTCATTCTATTCTCTGTGTCTATGTTTTGTTTTCTTGTATTCTTTTGTTTGTGTTTTGCTTTTTGTTTTCTATATTTTCACTATTTATTTGTTTCTTCTGTCTATTGCTTCTCGGTATTCTGCTATTTATCTGCTAAACAATACGGAATTAATGAACGTAACTAATAACTCCGGCCCTACTAAGAACTCCCCAGTTCTTACCCCTTCTCTCTCCCTTCCCCCTTCAGATGGAAGTATGAGTACCCTTCCGTAGTTTGCTGATGACTGTTCTGCAAAGAGGATTCCGCTCTAGGTAGTCTTCTGAGTCTAGAGTGAACTCCGTTACCTGTTTATATGTATATACTGTGAGGCCAGCCAACGTCTGCACATGCTTATCTACAAACTTTAACCTAAGTCCTCCGTACGATGTTGCTGTTATGTGGCCACTCGATGAAGTACTTGAGAGACGCTCTTTGATGACATATGATCGTGTAGAGGATTAGTAGACGACCTTCCACCTTTTGATGATGATCCACCTGACTTGAGTTTTGAAGACCTAGAACATACTTTCCCTCGCTTTAGTAGTTTAGAGGGACTAGGTGAGTATAGAGTCTAGGCTAGCCTGGGCGCCAGCTTAGGGACTTCTTGAACAGGTCAAGACCTGGGATGTTGTATGTATATATATGTATATAGTTATTATCTAGCTATGTCTAGGGGTGTTCTAACTATAAGTCTATACTCTAATAAAGGCTGGATCACCGAATATTGTCAACTGCTTGTGATGTATTTATGTGTGGTTGTTTATAATTGTTTTATATATTATCAGTTGTGAATTGATTATGAATGATACTGTTTGTTAATCCAAACGTTCTAAAAAAAAAAAGTACCTCGTAAAATAACTACGCTTTTAACAACGAATCAGGCTCATATAAGGAACAGAAATCAGAACATGTTCTAATTAAAATTAAAACTAAAAAAGTTCAGTACCCTACGTTCAGAATTTTAGAAAATCCTAAGTTCAAAATAAGTTCAGTACCCTAGGTTTAGAACTGAATAAGGAACACAAATCCGTCAATGTTCTAGCTAAAATTGAAACTACACAAGTTCGATACTCTAAGTTCAGAATTTTAGAAAATCGTAAGTTCAAAACATGTTCAGCATCCTAAGTTCAGAACTAAATAAAAAACAGAAATCAGAACATATTCTAAAAAAGTTGAAACTAAACAAGTTCAGTACCCTAAGTTTAGAATTAAATAATCAACAATAATCAGAAGTCTCAAAACAGCAAATAAACTTAATAAAATGTCGTAGTTGTGGTAATGGTGATGATGAGAAACAAATATTATATTGATGGGGTTGGGTAGTAGTTTTTATTAGGACAAAATCGTTTGAGGATTAATATTTTGTGAAAATAATCATTTTAAAATAATTTTTAACTTTAAAGATAAAATTGATAAAAAAAAAAAAAAACGTTCATAATACTGAATATAAATATTGTTCCCAGTTCATAAATAGCAAAGG
>NC_029787.2:23030612-23031121 GCF_000816755.2 Arachis ipaensis
ATAGGACTCGTAGAAATTGTGCAAGAGATAACGAGTAGGTTAAAACATTTCAAGGCTCCTTCAAATTGGTAAGAGCTAAGAACTTGGTTGATTTTTCACGGGAAAAAAAAAAATCTTCGATAGAGATGACGGACTCAAATAATCATCTCTCTTTCGGCATCCAACCTTTTAATATGTTGTTGAATCCTGACATTTGGTGACAAAAGGGAATTGTGAAGTTTTGTGGCTCTTTCCTCACGAAACGTTGGAGGCTCCCATAATTTATGTTTTTACTTTTTTAGCATGTTTTTTTTATAAATCGCTACAGTTTGTTATGATTTATGTTGTGTTTTAGTTTATGTATAAAAAGTGCTAAATTTCCACAATTTACGTATAAATTTTGAATTTGACTTTAGCAAATTACATATAATTAAAATATGATTGAAATTTTTGGGATTAATTGATTTGTGAAAATATTTTTTGTTTTTGTTTTTTATTTTTATTTTTTGAAAATGATTTTCATAACAAAT
>NC_029787.2:23031164-23033222 GCF_000816755.2 Arachis ipaensis
TTAAAAATAAAAAAAAACTTTAAACACATTGAAGATAAAAAAAACAAAGATAGAAAGAGTTTGAAATTAAAAAAAAAAAGGTTGAATATAACAAAAAATTAAAGCTCAACCAGACAGCAAAAAGACTTTTATCTTCGAATGGAAGGAAGAGAATATAGAAAAGCCGATAGAAAAGAAGGGAACAAAGCCGATAGAAGAGAAGGGAAGAAAGATATCGGAGTTAAAAGAACTAACAAAATCAGTGAAAGAGAGTGAAAAAAGAATTAGAGGAGGCTCGCTTTACGTTTAGCAATTTTTTTGTATTTTGTGGCCAACACTTAACTCTCAAAAGAAAAGTGAGTGATCTCTTATCATTGGATATAATCTCACACTATTAAAAATACTATTGATGATCAATTGATGGTTACAACATACAAAAGTTGCTGATCTCTAACACTCCTCTTATATTTTTTACTGTATGTGAGTGAAGATTTAGTTCTGGTGTGAGATATAAAAAAAGAGGTAAAAGATCGAATTCGATAAATTACAGAATCTTCTACTAAAAACACGGTGTTTTAAATTGAAAATATTTTTATTTTTAATTTAAAAAAAAATTGAAAACAAACAAAATATTATTTTCAAAGTACTAATATGAATCCATCCAATTTTAGATCTTTTTTGTTGATCCTTAATTTTCTCAATCTGTTTACTCAATTCTTCATTATTTATCAAAGCTATTTCAAGTTCTCCATTGGCAGATTTTATTTTTATAGGAGCTTCAAGTTGAATTTTTCCATAGTATATTATATTTTTTCTGTTAAAAACTTCTTTTAAAAGATTTTGTTTATTAAAATTTTCATTTGATTTGAGATTTAATTCTGTTTTTAGAACAGCCTGCTTTTCATTATCTAATAAAGCAGTTAATCTATAATAATCAGATTCTTCTGTTAATTCTAAACTTTCTAAATAATTCATAACTGAAAGACTAGAATAAAGATGTACCTTTCTGGAGAAAAACTTCCTTTATTCAGTATATTTTACATAAGAGGTTTTTATCTCCAGAGGGGAGATTGTATATACTAACTCCAGAGGGGAGTTTAGAACTATTTTTCCCTAAGGGGATTCTTCCTCAGACTATAGAATCGCCTCGACTGCTTCCTCCTTGCTCTCCTAGCATATGAGTACTCTTAGCCTCCTGCTTTCTATTTTCTGATGCTTCTACAATTGCCTAAGCAACCTATTTTATAATGGTTGGGTCGATGGACAATTCCCATCCTTACCCTTCTTATGACGTCATTGCTTACGTCATTGTTTATTATCTTGCACCAGCTACATTGTTGGTGCTCTATGACCTAAGCGCTTACGTCATTATGCAATAATGTTGAGAGATGCTTCAGATGTGCTGTCTTCCTCTTTCATTATGTGATCTTCAGATGCGTTGTCTTCTTCTTTTATCATGTGGGTTGATTCCGTTTTATTATTGCTTTCTTCAGATAACTCTGAGACGCATAGCTGGCACTTGTGGTCTTCTCTGTCTTTTTGTATACAAATACATAGTGACTAATTTTAGTTTTTAAATAGAATTTGTTTTATATCATTATTTTTTGAATTAATCATACAATTATTATTAAAGGACATTTTAGTTAGAGAACTAAAGATTGTTCGTTGTTTTAATCATAGATATCAGAATCGGACTGGATTAACTAGTTCGACCAAAAAATTAAGTAAATCGGTGGTCTAGCCGGTTCGAATGGGAGCATAGATAAGATCTGCAATTGAATTGTCCAGAATCGGCCAATTCAAATCAAATTTGTTCAAAAGGCCAATTCAAATCAAAATTGTTCAAAAGTGATCGGTTCAATTTGGTCTGACCAATTCAACTGAAACCTGGTGAATCAATGGTCTAACCGATTCAAATGAGAACGTAAACTAAATCTATTATATATATAGTGATAATATGTAAGACTTTTATAATATGCAAGTCTTGCCACTAAACTAGTTGACACTTTAATATGATACGTAATAATTATTATATATATAGTGATAATATGTAAGACTTTTATTAAATAAATGATATCA
>NC_029787.2:23033512-23043818 GCF_000816755.2 Arachis ipaensis
TTGAACTAATAATTTAATAATTTAATAATTTGACCCGTTCAATTATCGATTTAATTTTGATATTAATGATTTTAATTTTATAAAAGAGGAAAGCATACGTTTTTATGAATAGGGGAGAGAAAATTTTCATCTTCTCGAATAGTAAATCCTTTTCCAATGTAGGAAGCAATGATATGGTGTATGTGCATATTGTTTCCCACTTTATCCACTTTTTTATACGATGAGTTTTATGGTATTTTTATTATGGTATCTAAATTGTTTAATTTACTTTTTAAAATAAAAAATAAAATATTTAAAATAAAAAAATATATAAAATTTATTAAATATTATTTATTTATCGTTTTTAGTAACTCAAGTACAATGTAATAGGCATCATAGCATTCATTTTTTTTTATAATGATGAACGTGGAAATTGAAGAAATTGTTCGCCACTTTCATCCACTTGTTTATATTATTATTGATGTATGTCGAAATCATTTGCCACTTTCATCTAGTGCTACATATTTAATTTGAGGTGACGTCTGTGGTGATGAACCAATAATGATATATTTAAAGGATAAGTTGATAAAGAGATCCGCGATTCTATAGAAAGACAACGATTTTTTGTGGAAAAAAAAGAATTTGTTGAGATAGATAATAAAAAACAGAAAATAATAAATAATAGAGGTTTACGATAATTTTTTAATCTTTTATACTGGATAATCTAATATACTTATGCATGAAGATATGAATTTGGTTGTTGTGGTCGGACCGTAATCGAATGAAAATTTAGAATAGATAAAAAAGAGGCTCGTGGAATTGACGAAAGGGGGAAGCTATATTTCTAGAAGCGAACTCCAGGCGAATATGAAGCGCATGGTTCAATTCATAATTACAGATGAATATAGAAAGGCTTTGTTTTTTGAATTCCTATCGAAATTGACAGTAGCAGGACAAATTTTGATCCTAAATAAAACAGAACGATGCAAGGATCTATTATATGTAAACATAGTATCTATTTAAATTATACGGAGTAGGGATGTGTAGCTGACCTGTTTAATATATCCTCTTAATTTTTTTGATTATTTAAAAAAGTTTGATTTTTCATCTTATGAATTTTAAGTTAACAAAAAAAAGCATGTAAAAAATATTAAATACTAAAAAATTATATTTTATCAAGAAATTAAAAAAAAAAGAGAATCCAATAATATCAAGAGCAACTTAGGTGAAGATAGTAAATTTGTTATCTCACAGACTCAACGGAGGTAAAACTAAGCAATGCTTTCTTTAATTTACATAATTTGCGTGATTTTACATCAAGTTTAAATTTTTAATATTGTTAGTACAAAAAATAAATTTTTTTAATAAAAGAGTGTTTTAACTGCCAATACAGAATAAGAGTTTCGACTACAGAAGCAAAGACAGGTAAGCTAAAATCAAAGAAAGATGGTACAAAAAGAGTCGAAGTTGAAAGGTAATTATTGTCTTTCCTTAAGCACCAAGGCTTGCTATTCGACTTTTAGGCTGAGTAGAGAACATGGGTACGAAATTTGAAAAGCAAGTTAAAGAAAACGTGGAACTTAAAGACCAAAAAAGACGTGGGTGTCAAAACTTGAGGGACAAGTTTTTTTATGGTCAAGGCAAGGTCATGGCTGAGAAAAAGAAAAAAGAAAGATAGTGAACAACATGTTCCATAGCAAGTCCATCTCCATGGTCTATAAATAGTAGAAATTCAGAAGAGTTCTAAAACTTCAATCAACAACACTAGATCATCACCCAAATCCATAAAAACTTTTCAGTCTCAGTGACGCAAAAGAGGAACATAAAATGAAATGCAAGTGCATGTGAGTATTAGAAGTTAACTACTTTATTTCAATTTGTTAATGTTTGATTCATTTTTTCTTTCAATTCTTTATATTTTGTCGTTATTCTATTTCCTTTACGATTCAATTTTATGTTCATTGATTTAAAACTTTTCTTTATTCATATTTATTTATTTATTTATTTTATCTTGTTTAATATAAATTTATCACTAGTAATTTCGACGCAAGTCACTTCGACACTATTGCTAAGTAATTCCCGGGCTAGCTCACTCTTTTTCAGATCAGTTATATCTGCTCTTCGAATTGAGATCGTGATACAAACTCAATTTAACACGCTGTCAAACAATACCAAAAATCGAGTGAAACAAATTGGCATGTTCGGTGGGACCTTGAGTTAAGTAACGTGTCAGAAGTTGCATGCAATTACGTAGTGACAAATTGATAATGTCTGATAGAGCCTCAACTTCAATGGATACGTTGAATCATGATACTAGAGATTTTTTTACAAGAGATCTTGAGACAGAGGATGTTCCATCGATTAGTACCCCAAGTCGACGAACAACTTCAGTTCTAACAGAAGGGATCCCAACGGCTATACCCTTTACATGGCCTCCATATGGGTTGCCCTCAAATTATTCTCAACCTATAAAAAATTCTAACATAGAAAACACAGGAGGTGCTACTATAAAGAATAAACCTTTGTATAATCCAGCACCACCCCAAGTTATCCCTTCATGGGGACATACCATTATAACCCTAGCATGTCAAACTACAATGCATATCAACACTTAATGAATAATCCTCTATATTTGAAAACCGTTCCCATGTCACAAATTATTCCTACAATGTCGAATGTCACTTCGACACAAGGTGTACCCACAGTACCGATAGGAGGGACACGTGCTTCTATATTTTTAGAGATATCGAGGCAGATTTCTGCCAGGACATTATCTCCTAATACGATCGAATCATTGACCATATTTAAATAACAAATCGAGGATAACTATCACAATTTAGTAAATATGCTGACTCAACAGATGACTACGGTGTTAAACTGATGAGCGGATAATTTATACGCTTTTTGACATTGTTTTTAGTATGTTTTTAGTAGGATCTAGTTACTTTTAGGGATGTTTTTAATAGATTTTGTGTTAAATTCACATTTCTGGACTTTACTATGAGTTTGTGTGTTTTTCTGTGATTTCAGGTATTTTCTGGCTGAAATTGAGGGACTTGAGCAGAAATCAGATTCAGAGGTTGAAAAAGGACTGCTGATGCTGTTGGATTCTGACCTCCCTGCACTCAAAGTGGATTTTCTGGAGCTACAGAACTCGAAATGGCGCACTTCCAATTGCGTTGGAAAGTAGACATCCAGGGCTTTCCAGAAATATATAATAGTCCATACTTTGGCCAAGAATTGAGGACGTAAACTGGGCGTTCAACGCCAGCCTTCTGCCCAAATCTGGCGTCCAGCGCCATAAAAGGATCCAAAACCAGAGTTGAACGCCCAAACTAGCACAGAAACTGGCGTTCAACTCTACAAATGGCCTCTGCACGTGGAACACTTAAGCTCAGCCCAAACACACACCAAGTGGGCCCCGGAAGTGGATTTATGCATCATTTACTTACTCATGTAAACCCTAGTGACTAGTTTATTATAAATAGGACCTCTTACTATTGTATTAGGCATCTTTGGATTACCTTATGATCCTTTAATCACGTTTTGGGGGCTGGCCATCTCGGCCATGCCTGGACCTTCACTTATGTATTTTTAACGGTAGAGTTTCTACACTCCATAGATTAATACTTTATATCTGCCTGACTGAGATTTACAAGGTGACCATAGCTTGCTTCATACCAACAATCTCCGTGGGATTCGACCCTTACTCACGTAAGGTATTACTTGGACGACCCAGTGCACTTGCTGGTTAGTTGTATCGAAGTTGTGACAATCATGGATTAAGATCAGAGCACCAAGCTTTGGAGACATTACCAGGATTTGTTCGAGCCTGGAGATCACAATTTCGTGCACCATAAACCCCATGTTAGAAAATAACAATGTTAGAATAGAGCAAGTTGCTCGACGAGTCGATGATATTGCAGGAGCAATTAATCGATTTTTTATTCATCCATTGGGAGAAGTTCATGTTAATAATCCTCCTCTAATGTTAAATAGGGGAGAAGACCCAAATAGGGTATTAAATGAAGCCAGAGCAAACAATGCTGCTCAAGCTTATGGCCAAAATATAACTAAAGTTGTTGAACAAATTTTGAATAGAGAAGGGTTAAATATAGGGGTGACGAATCAACCTTATTTTATATCCCCCTTTCTAGATTATGTCTTGCAGGCTGTACTTCTTAAGAGAGTCAAAACTCCTAGATCCCTTACAAAGTTTGCTGGAGAAAGTAGGGAATTGACTGTAGAGCACGTTGCTCGATATTCAGTCGAAATAGGCGAGTTGGCCAATAATGAATATTTAAAAATGAGATATTTTCCCTCTTCACTAACAAAGAACGCTTTCACTTAATTTTCAAATTTGCAATCTAATTCGATCCATAGTTTGGTTCAATTAGAAAGAAGTTTTCATGACCAATACTTTAGGGGAGAAATGAAGGTGACTATGTCCGACTTATTCACAGTAAAGAGAGAAAAAACTGAGTCAATCAATAACTATCTTATCCGGTTCAAGAATAAGAGAAATAAATATTTCACACCTATTTCTGAACCTGAAATAGTCAAGATGGCTATCAATGGGATTGGTTTCAATATTCGAAAGAAATTAGTAAATCAAACAATTCCTCGACTTAGCTCAATTGGCTGATAAAGTACATCAAATTGAAAAATTGAATAAAGAAAGAGAAGAACTAGAGTCGAACAAAAGAAAATCTTTTTTCAGTAAAAGGTGAACTACGTTGACTGCATGAGTGAAGAAGAGTCAAACAGTGGATTTGATTTTGTAGCTGACTGGATGTATTACCAGCATGAGGAGGTAACATGGTATGCCTTAGACGACTGGATCATACTATACTTGCAGATTGTTAGATTATACCATCTTGCGAAGCTCAACGAGCACTGGTTTAGGTTGGATGAACTGCTAGTTAGCGCCTTCATGGAGAGAAGTTACCGGTGACACTCTGTAAGAGCCAAGTAAGGAGTTACCAGTTGGTGTAGTCTCTGCCACGTCAAACTCAGAGTTATCCCTATCATACAAGGTCACTGTGAAATACCTTGATGCCTTTAGATTTTCCTCTATTGCCTTCATCAAAGCCTGATTAAACTGTTGCTCTGTCTCTAACTGTGCCTCATCATCTCTTCCCCTAACGGACAAAGAGCTCGGCCAACCTCCCATAAGTGAACTTCACTAAGGAACAAACTGAAGGTTACTTATACCTTTGAGTACAGAGTTAACACACTCAGAGATATTTGTTGTCATATGACCGAATCTGTGATTCTCTCCCGATACTAAGTTCGCTTCTCATATTCCATCCCGTTGGCTCAATCACACATTGCTGGGTCTTCACTTCGGAGGATGTCAAACTAGTAGTCAAACTCAACTTTAGTCTTGGCATGAGCAGCATTCACTAGAAACCTCCTTACATCCTTTCCCTTAAAGCTCAGAGCAAAATTTGCTGCAACGTGCCACACACAAAATGTATGATAAGCACTAGGCAGAAGCCATCCACCATCAGCAGCCTCCAAAGTGGCCTCGATTTTGTTGTACCTATCTGATATCACTAGAATATTTGGCTGAAGAGTGATGTGCTGTTGAATGTGAGATAGAGAAAATGACCATAACTCCGTATTTTCATCTTCCACAAGTGCGAATGCAATGGAAGTTGTTCCGAGGGTTACCTGAAATTGTAGGTTGATCTCAGACGAGATCTTCTGTGCTGGTCGGAGATGACGTGTCCGGCTGGCTGGTGGCGACCGGAGCTGTTGTGTCCGACTTGTTGGACTTGCTGTACTGCTGATCCTTGGCCACCGGAGGGTGGGGTGTACCTGCAAGAGACTTCGATGCTTAAGTTAGCACGGGTATTAAGCAGGTTCTATGTAGAATCAGCGTATGAGTTATACCTGGGTGCTCTAGTGTATTTATAATGGTGAGATGTGATCTTTTGGATAAGATAGTTTAGTTATCTTATCTTATCTTTATCTTTGAGTTGAGGTCAGCGTATCTTTCAACGGAACCGCCTTTATCTCTGTAGGCTTGAACTGCCTTTGGATTTGGGTCGTGTTCCTCTATTTGGGCCCTTTACTGGGCTCTCCTGTCGATTTGGCCGATCTCTTTAAGAAGAGGTCGGATAGCCGGACCTGAAGAGGTCGGTCGCTTTGCCACCAATCATCTCGGGTCGGACAGTTCGACCCAGGGTATGAACAGTGCCCCTGCTTGAGCTCGGTCTTCTTTTTGAGGTCGAGTTCTTGACTTCGGTCCTTCTCTAGTGAAGCCGAACTCAAGCATTTTGTCGATTCCTTTGTAGAAGCTTTTGAATGTAGAACGTTTTTCCTCTAAAAGCGCGCGTTTTTATATCGGCGCTGTTTTGGGAATGCAAGCGGTTTTAATATCCGCATTTAATTGGCATTTAATTGCCCCGTTTCCCCTAACTTCTCTATTTTTTGAATTTTGCACTCAAGAAACGGTTTCTCTTCTTCGCCCTTTTCGTAACTTCTTCACATTTCTTCTTTCACTCTCTCGCTTTCTGTCTTTTGCTTGCGCTTCTGCTTTCGTCGCTTGGCGTTTTTCTGGGCAGCCTTTGTCTCTGCGCTTCCACTCTTCCTCGCAGCTTCTTTCGTCTCCAGGTTAGTCCCATTTCGTATTTTCCTCGTTTGTTTTGTCTTTGCGATGGGGTTTTCCTTTTGATCTTCTTTTTGGAGAGTTTGGATCTTTCTGTTTTTTATCATGCTTGACTTGTTGCATGCTCTGGAATTTCTTTGCTTTTTTGTGCGAATCTTTTTCTTGTTGCTTGAATCTTTTTCTTTTGCATGTTGCCGCCATTTCTGTTTGTGCCTTGGCTGATGATTTTTTGCTTGATTTCAAAAGAAAGTTTGCGCCTTTGCTGCTTGGCCTTTTTTGATATTTCTGATATACTGTAGAAGTAGTGTTTTTCGCTGGTAAACTGTAGAAGTGTGGTCCTTTTGCGTTTTTGCTTCCTTTGTTTTCTTTCTGGATTTTGTTTTGATGAGTGCTGGGATGTAGGCCGTAGAAATAACTTGAAAACATTTGCTTGTTTACTGTCTCCAAGGGATGTCCCAAGACCTTTGTCTTGAGTCTTGGGGTTTTCCATTTTTGTTTATCCGTCCGTCGAGATGTTTTGCCCTCTGTCCGAGATGTTTTTGAGTAATCCATTCTTCCTTTCTTTTTGTAGGATTTAGTTGACCTCATGTCTTCCCGAAATAACGTTGTCGAAATGCCTTCCCAGGTTCCCACGGGTATGGCTGATTGGGTGGACTCCATGGTTCTTATGTGTGTCTCGCTGGTTGATTCTGAATTTTGTACTCAGCTTAGGCAATTTCACAGTGTCTGTAGTAATTCTGGTGATGAGAAGAACTATGAACTTGTCCCTCCCTCTTCTGACGAGAGAGTCTGCTTTTCGACTCGAGTTGTTGATGGTCGCCCTTTCTTTTATGCTTATGATTTTTTCTTTGGTCAGCTGGGTATCACCCTTCCTTTTACCAAATTTGAAGCCGATCTGTTATGGTCTTGTAATGTTGCCCCTTCTCAACTTCACCCCAATTCCTGGGGTTTTATTAAAATTTTCCAATTGCTGTGCGATGATTTTGGTATTCCTTCTTCCCAATCTCTCTTTTTCTATCTGTTTGTCTTGACTAAGCCCGGTGTGGTAAAAAAGAAGTCGGCTTGGGTCTCCTTTCATTCTACCCAGGGGAAAAAGATTTTTTCCATGTTTGACGAGTCGTTCCATGATTTTAAAAACTATTTTTTCAAGGTCCGAGCTGTTGAAGGAGCTCGGCCCTTTTTTCTGGATGAGAATGACGAACCTGCTTTTCCCTTGGAATGGCAAAAAGATGTGAGGGTCTCCAGGTATTCGTGGGAAATGTTGGATGAGGCTGAGCGAGCCTTTGTGACTATCTTGGAAGAACGCTGGGGTCAACCTCCCCATCTTGACACAAAGAAATTTCTAACCAATCCTACTCTTCTTCAAACTGAACTGGGTATCTTGTGTTTCTTTTATTATTTTGTTTATGTTGCTTGTAGCTGTCTTTTCCAACTTATCCGACTTGTAGCTGAGTTTTCTGTTTTGTTTGCAGAGGCAATGAAGAATAATGAATCCATGAAAGCTTATAAGAGGGCGCAGATGGCGACTGCTGCCAGAAATGTTGCTGCCCAGGCGGCTGGGGAGGGATCCTCCCAAGTGCGCGAGAAGCCATCGGTGCAGAATTCCGCCGGGGTGAAGAAGGTGATCCCTACACCCCGAGTTCGTTTGGCAGATCCTCACGTCACCTCTGCTGCTCCTTCTGTTGCTCCTCCCAATAAAAAGCAAAAGACTACTGAGCCCTTCGACCTCGATGATCCTGATTTTAATGCTATTGAATTCGTGGATCAACAAATCGGTCCCTACAGTGCTCTCTCCATGGACGATGTGTCCATCCTTCATCACTTGGAATTCATGGCCCGAAATCATGTGAAGATGGCATATATGTCAGCTGCCATATATTGGACTGCTCAGAATCTCCCTCTCCACGCCACTAAAGCATTTATGGAGGAGGCGAAACAAGATTTTGATCGGATGAAGGAGTTAAAGGAGGAGCTTGAGACGAAGGTGGCTGATGAGCGGATAATTTATACGCTTTTTGGCATTGTTTTTAGTATGTTTTTAGTAGGATCTAGTTACTTTTAGGGATGTTTTCATTAGTTTTTATGTTAAATTCACATTTCTGGACTTTACTATGAGTTTGTGTATTTTTCTGTGATTTCAGGTATTTTCTGGCTGAAATTGAGGGACTTGAGCAGAAATCAGATTCAGAGGTTGAAGAAGGACTGCTGATGCTGTTGGATTCTGACCTCCCTACACTCAAAGTGGATTTTCTGGAGTTACAGAACTCGAAATGGCGCGCTTCTAATTGCATTGGAAAGTAGCATCCAGGGCTTTCCAGCAATATATAATAGTCCATACTTTGGCCAAGAATAGACGACGTAAACTGGCGTTCAACGCCAGCTCTCTGCCCAATTCTGGCGTCCAGCGCCAGAAAAGGAGCCAAAACCAGAGTTGCACTTTATATCTGCCTAACTGAGATTTGCAAGGTGACCATAGCTTGCTTCATACCAACAATCTCCGTGGGATTCGACCCTTACTCACGTAAGGTATTACTTGGACAACCCAGGGCACTTGCTGGTTAGTTGTATCGAAGTTGTGAACCATGGTATTGGCACCATGTTCTTGGTGCCATTGCCAGAGACAAGAAAGAGCCATGAATTTTACATAATTAAAGTGTAATCACGATTACGCGTACCAAGTTGCTCACGTTGCCAGGGATTGTTCGAGCCTGGACATCACAATTTCGTGCACCAAGTTTTTGGCGCCGTTGCCGGGGACTTAATTGTTCCTGTTTGGCGCCAAGAATCATCTGAGATCCCAATCCCGGCAACAACACCAAGTTTTTGGCGCTGTTGCCGGGGATTGTTTGAGTTTGGACAACTGACGGTTCATCCTGTTGCTCAGATTAGGTAATTTTCTTTTTTGTTTTGTTTTCAAAAATTTTTCAAAAAAATCTTTCAAAACTTTCTCATCTGTTTTCGAAAAAAAAATAAAAATGTTTTCAAAAATTTTATTCAAGATTTTTAAGAAAGAATTCTAGTGTTTCATGAAGCATGTGAAGCCTGGCTGGCTGTAAAGCCATGTCTAAATTCTTTTGGACTGAGGCTTCCAAACCATCAGAGGTAAGTTACATACTTGATAAATGATGAGCAGCAATTTGTTATCAAGAGCAATATACTCTGGTGTTAAATGCTGAAGCTTGGCTGGCCATTGGCCATGTCTAGTGTTTTGGACTGGAGCTTTCTTTGAAAGCTTGGCTGGCTAGTGAGCCATGTCTAATTCCTGGACTGAAGCTTTAGACTAAGAATACAAGATTCCTGGAATTCATATAAAAAGTTTTGGAATCCTGATTTTCCCTTTTCAATAAATTTAAAAAAAAAATCCAAAAAAATTTAGAAAATCAAAAAAATCAAAAAATATTTTTGTGTTTCTTGTTTGAGTCTTGAGTCATGTTATAAGTTTGGTGTCACTTGCATATGCATCTTGCATTTTTTCGAAAATATCATGCATTCATAGTGTTCTTCATGATCTTCAAGTTGTTCTTGGTAAGTCTTCTTATTTGATCTTGATGATTTTTTGTTTTGTGTCCTTTCATGTTTATCATATGCATTCTTGAATTCTTAGTGTCTAAGCATTAAAGAATTCTAAGTTTGGTGTCTTGCATGTTTTCTTTGCATTAAAAATTTTTCAAAAATATGTTCTTGGTGTTCATCATGATCTTCATAGTGTTC